>NC_056745.1:816272238-816572238 GCF_019279795.1 Protopterus annectens
ACACATTGGATTGTAGAAAGAGTGGGACAATGTCAGAAGAAGGTAAATGGAGTTCCACGGGACTGAGTTCTTCGTCCATTATTTTTCAGTACGTTACCTCTAGTTATATCTAAAGGAAAATGAAACAGGATTGACTTTTTCACTCTTAACACAAATTTCAGTGCAGCAGAGGAGGGTGGAGAGGATAATCTAAAGAAAAATGTGTAAACACTGGCCAAGTGAACAAAAGGGTAGAAAGATAGCAGTTCAGTTCCACTGCAGATGAATGTTAAGTTATGCACGTGGGCCAAGCATATTGAGTGGAATGGATGGAAAATGTACAAAAAATGATATAGCACTGCTTATGGTTTCCCTATCATTCAGCTTAGATGAAAGAAGAAAAAAGTTCACTCCTTCCCCAGACAGAATAGGTTGAATAGCATTTTTGCATAGTTTTGTAAGATACTGATTGTGATCCTTTGTATAGCTTGCTACATAAGAACAAGCGTTACAGTTTAGATTTCTTTATCCATTTTGGTGTTAGTTTTGGGTTTGGTCTTTTCACAGAAGTTATTTTGTCTAATTGTAGAATTGTGCTTTTGCTTCTTTACTTTGAGTTTCTCTTGTTATCAGACGTTCTCTACAAGCTGTATTTTCAAAGTAATGTAGCACATCATTATGAAACTCGTAAACAAAAACTGTAGCAGTTTACAATCCCTGGGTCCAAGCCGGCCTAGGTTTGTAAAAGGAAGATCCTGCCTACTAAACTTAATAAACTTTTTCTGAAAAACTGACAGAGGCATTGGATTGGGGCAAATTGGTATGCACTGCTTATCTTGGCATCACAAAGGTCTTTGATACCATTAAACATTCTGGCATTATCAATAAACTAACCAAACTAATCTAACCTGCTGCATGGTAAATTGGCTCACTGACAGAACCCAGTCAATCAGAACTGTGAATATGCTAACTTCTAAAAGGCTTGTTACTAGTGTGGTTCATCAGGGTTCATCACTGGGGCTGCTTGTATTTGGTATTTACTTTCTCTCAGGTTAAAGCTGATGTTAAGGGTCTGTGGCTTGTCAAGTATGCAGATAATTAAATGAGTAGAGCTAGTTTTCCAGAAGATTCTCAGATCTTCCAAGAGGGCCTAATATGTACAAACCTGTGGTACTAGGAGTATGGCTAAACCTAAACACTGAAAATGTAGTATTGTATCCTTTGGGAAGCACAAGCATTTACCACATACATGATACCCCTTCAAAAGTGACATAGTCATTAGAGAAATTGACTCTTTTTTGATAACAACCTGTCCTCTGATCACCATATCTGTATACAGTGGCCAAATCATTTCTCATGTAGTCATAGTCAGGTGGTACAGGTAGTCAGCAAATGGGATTCCTGTAGTTATTTTTCTTAGCAGTTTCCTAAAGCTCCACAATGCTGCTCATTGCCTTGAATAAGTGTGCATACCTCCACAAATGTGCCAGTCCCTGGGATGTTCTGTGCTCACTGGTACTGTTTATGGCAGTGTGTACTTGCTAAGGTTATGCTCCATGAATGGGACACCCATTGCTACTGCTGTGTGTCACCCAAGTGTAGAGCAGAGAAACACCTCTTTTCCCCTCAGGATAGGTGGAGCCAAAAGTTTTTGCTTACTACAATCCTCCCTACCCCTTCACCAACAAGGCCAGAGCCTCTAATCAAACATGGGTCATATGGGTCACTCTTATCACTTCATCCCGCTAATGGTGGGTTCTCTCACTACTTTCTTGGTAAGTAAATGCTTTTACAGACCTGCAGAAAAGTAAGATTATCAGCCCAGACAAGACAGAAAGACAGACAAGCCAAAATATCCCTATAACATTTTAAATCCACACCATTCAAGCACTTAGCGCTTCAGAAAACAAATGCAGAAATTGTGTCAGAATTAATGCCCATTATAAAGATCTGAAATCAGAGATAAAAAGATACTGTCTTCAAATCAGGAAGTTAGACTGAAACTCAGTCCCAGGTCAATCTTGTCAAAAGAAATATGCACATTCTTAAAAAAGTATAAAATTTCAATGCTAGAAATTGTATCCCTTTCAAAATGCATAGAAATTGCATCCTCCTTCAAAATGCATAACCCATCTGTAGTTAATCTTTTCTGAGCAGAGTACCAGACATCATGACTTCTGTTCCTGTAAGGGGTTCAAATATCAGACAGGCAAACGACAGTGAATTAGTGATAGTTCAATACTTGAATATGTGTATATATCTTTAACTAAACATTCAATAAATCATATCAAGTTTGTAAGAAATATTGCCTATAACATAAATAAATAAATAAATAGCCAAACAAATACATAAATAAATAAAACTTATGAGTATAAATTCAGTGAGTGCTATATTCTCTGTTGGTCCTTAGTGCAGTTCTCAGAAGTGCTGTGTAACAGTCATACCTGGATGTGTATGGCGAATGTTAAAGTGTATTGTAGGGTAATAAATAAGGATCACAGTACAAACTGGATGAATAAATACATATCCAAATAGTCCATCAGTAGTGCAGGCATTAGTCAAGCCACATCACAGATTAACAAATGCAGGTCAAGCAATGTTACATAACTGCAGAGGACAGAACCAAACCTATGACCATGCATGTGAAAGGCAAACAACCAAGCACAGTGAAAAAACGAGGTACTGTAGAAGATCAGCAAAGGCTGCTACATACACAAGTAGATATACACAAGCCAAACAAATTGTTTAATGGAATGTGTGTGTGTCACACACATATGCCATGTCAAAGGCAACACACAGGTGTACATGTGTACGCATGTGTGTCAGTGGCATAAATGAAATGTGATAATGTGTTAGGAATATAACAGGACAGAATTAAGAATATAGCAGGTTGTGCATATGGATGTGAAAAAATACAGTGAGTGACACATAAGCAGAATGAAAACAAGGATGTATTGCAAGCATTAACCAGCAGCTTGTGTGCACATCCCACATAGTAAATACCACATGCCCATACATTTGGCACAGGTTCACTGGGTCAAATTAATAAATGGCAATGGACAGTAGTTTTGACAAAGGCAAACATACCTGCGATAAGCACTAAGCACATATTAAAGTTGGAGGGAGGGAGGTGGACATCCTGGGACTACATCATGGTAAAGCAGAACACAGTAAGTTGACACAATGCAAATGCATGTGCAAAGCATGCAAGGTTCTGTAGAAGACACATAGACATACATTTAAACAAGTGGAAGATGTATGTAAAATGGCCAGATGGACTGATGATGTCCACAAAACATGACATGTACAAAACACACATACACAGTATTGTGTAATCATGTCATATCCACATGCACAGGTAAGTAAGTTAAAAATTGCTTTCACATACAAGTATACTGTCATGCAAATGTCAAATAAAAAACGCATGTGTATATCAACCACACTGCTCATTACACAGCAAACACCCTTGTGGGCATCATTACAGCACATCAGCAGTACATCAATGAATGCTCACTTGCCAAATGTACATTTATGTGTCAGTATGTATCTGACTATGTGCACACATACATTCAACTATCATGTGCACAACTATTTATGGAAGGTGTACACCAATGTGACTACATCATGGGTGTGGAAATGCTACATACAACAAACATGTTGTAATGTACTGTGAAAGAATGCATAATTTGTAACATTGTGTACAGATTAATGTGACCTTGCTGTTTGATGCAGTCAAATAAGGAGGACTGCATATACACACAATATACCTGTATCTCATCCCATGTGGCATCAGTATTGAGAAACCATGACACAATTCCACATCATGACAGTAGGACATCATGACAACTGTCATCTGAAACCATGCAAAATGATAAGTCTGTATCTTGCACATACTTAATATGACAAAACAGACATCCAAGGCATATGGCACTATTTGTGTTGGACTATGGACAACTTATTTTGTCTGTCAGTCATCCCATTAAGACACATGTTTACAGGCTAACTATTGCAACAGTACTGTCAACAGGTTGATTGCCACAATGCATGGACGGTTGAATGTGTTGACAGCATAATGTGTTAATGTGTGTCATGCACAAATTGAAACCAAAGTGAATGTCACATGATAATCACACATAAGCATGATAGATGCATGATGTGCATGCACTAGAGTGCATATACAGTCCAATCAATTAAACTTCAATCACAATGTTGGCAGCAGAACATAAATGAAGGACACAGACAATACTTACTGACCTGAGAGACCAGGCTGATGAGGCTCAGACTCACAAATGATCTCATGAGCTATCATCCTGAATGAATCCTGCATAGCCCATGCCTTCTCATTGAAGTGTTTGGTCAGGACCTCCCTAATCTCCAACTAAAAGTCATCTCTATCATTGTCATGGTAATGTCTCCTACAGGGTACAGGCAGGATGTCTCAGGCAAGGACAAGTCTGGGCTACTCATCATCATCTTCATCATTGTCACAATCTTTTTCAAATGATTCAGGCAGCAGCTTATCATGTGCATGCTGCTGTTCTCAAATTGGCAAACATCCTCGAGTACCATGATCTGTAAAGATTAATTGCAAAACACATCAGAAAAGAAAACAAAATGTTTATCACACAGACTACTCCCATAAAAATCAGAGCACAACACAGTATCATTATGATGGCAATTTACACAGAGACTGAAACACATCCATTATGGACAGAGTTAGTCATAATTTATTACATGCCATCTTATTTCAGGGAAAAATTAGTAAAAGTGATTTTGACTTTATGCATAACAGTAGGCCTGTTACAGCTAGTATATTTTGGACCCCCAAAATGCACACTGACATGGCCCATTCTCCTTTTCACCCTATTGAGGATCCCTCACGTTCCAGGACCTACCTTATCGACAAGGTTTTGGATAGAATACTGAAGGAAGGTATTAGTAATATTGAACAGGTCTGTAAAGATTCATGGCAATTTTTGAGGCATTTGAATGGAATTAAATTTTCTCCAGACATCAGTTTAGTAATTACTGATGTACATAGTTTGTTTAGTGTCATTCCACATGAATTGGGCCTAAAATGGTTTGACAACCAACTATTTAAATGTACTGAGCTAGGAACTAGCAACATAGACGTTATGGTTACATTGATAGAAATAGTACTAAAAAAATAATTTTATATATTTTGAAGGTCAGTTTTACAGGCAAACGACTGGTGTGGCCATGGACACTGCATACACCTCCTTGTTTCTCAATTATGTTATGGCTTCATGGAAGATCAGTATTTGTTCACCAGTAACTACAAAGAGAGCTCAATTCCGCATACCAGATTTTTCGGTGACATTTTTATGTTATAAAATGACACTGACGAAAGGTTGGAGGAATTTCTTAATTATATTAACAACACTACACAGTTTTTCTCTTTCTTCTCAAATTTTGATAGCTACATAATTATTTTTCTGGATGTGGAGATCAGTAAGGATATTGTTTATAAGAAGTTTACTTCCAATGTATAACATAAGCCAACATTTTTGAACTCATAGCTTCACTTTTCTAGTTGGCATCCAAACCATCAGAAAAAATCAGTGGTTAAAGACCAAATAGTTAGATTAGCCAGGATGGTTTCTAAACCTGAATCCTTTTATTATGAGTGTGATGGACTTATTAATATGTTTTCACAGAGAGGTTACCCTATTAGTTGTCTAAATGATATATGTCAGGAAGTATTGAACAAAAAAGAAATGGGCTTTTACCTACCCATTTTGAATAGCACTATTAATATAGATATGGGGATGGAAAAACACTCCATAGTGACTGAGAATGTAAACAAGAAGCTTTTAATTTCTACTTTTACTCTGGACAGCCATGCTATAGCAAAATCGATTAACAAAAGTTGGGATATATTTTATACAGATTCTAGCATATTAAACAAAATAGGAGAGAAACCACAATTTGTTTACAGGAGAGACACAACTTTTAAAAAATATTTGGAAACAGCAAAACAGGAAGAAGCACATTATAACAAAAATGGTATGAAAAAATGTGTTTTTGCCCACGTTGGTCTAAGATTATATGTGGAAATAATTTAACAGTAAGAGGGGTGACCTATCAAATCAGAGGGCATTTCAATTGTAGTTCTAGAAACGTGATGTTCTTAGCCCAGTGTTTACAATGCCCCACCCTTTATGTGGGAAAAACATCTAGGAGATTAAGAGATCACACACACACACACACACACAGATATATATATATATATATATATATATATATATATATATATATATATATATATATATATATATATATATATATATATATATATATATAGATAGATAGATATATGAGCATTGTTTAGATATTAGCAAAAAAACTTAGCAATGCTCATTACAATCAAGATATGGTTTGTGATACACACAGCTTCAGCTTTTTAATTATTGACATTCAGGGTAGGATTCTTGGTGAACATTGGGATGCTTGTGAGTTGAGATGGCAAGTTGAGTTAAATGCCACAAGCTACTCTCTTATTAAGTTATTAAGTTTATTAAGTTTTAAAATTGAAGCATTTTGACTATTTATGATTTTATTTGTTCTATATCCAAGCAACAGCCACCCCTCAACAATACCCATGAATCACATATCTCACAAAATCAGTGTGCCTCACAGTCACAGCCCTTAAGGCCAAACAACACACCAAATACACTTGTTATAGTGGACTCTATTGTCTGGCACACTGACGTCCCGCTCACTAGACTGAACAAGGAGAAGGTCACTGTAAGCTGCCTGTCAGCTGCCAGGATCCGCCACATAATGCAAGCACTCAGGTCACTCCAAAGCAAGTACAAGTATGACTCCGTCATTGCCCATGCTGGTGTGAATGACCTGAGTCGTACCTCCCTGGACTACATGAAGAGACATAGAGGAGCTCTCTGACCATGTAGCCCAGGCTGGTATGACCCTGACCTTGAGTAGCATCTAGCCCTCACCAAGAATGATGCCACAGTATAAAGACAAAATGATCAGTTTCAACAATTGGCTAAAGTATTGGTGTCATTCAAAGGGGATCCAGTGTCTGTCAGCCTGGGATGACATGCTCGACAAGCCACGTTACTTCGCTAGGGATGGCTTGTACCTGTCACCCTTAGGCTTTTGTATACTGGCCAAGGCTCTTGCCACCCCCATAGTGCCTTTTTTAGGCAAGACTCAAAGGACAAACCCACCTCCATAGACAACCCAAGGATAAAAAACTAAAGGTAATGCTACTCAATGCCAGAAGTCTAAACCTCAAGATGCACGCACTCAAGGCGCTCCTCAGTATGGAGAAAATCAATGTCTGTGCAGTAACAGAAACCTGGTTCAAGGCTCTTGAGAGCACCCCGGCACTACCAGGTTATAACTCATACCATGCGTTTCGGCCCCAAAACTCAGACCGAAACACAAAAGGAGGGGGAGTATCTATATTCATCAAAGATACCTACACCTCCAGGTTAGTGGCACTGCACAAAGCATCGGAAACCATCCATGTGCAACTAACAGTGGGCAAAACTGCCTTTCAGTTTGTAGCCTGCTACAGAACACCCTCCCTATTACAGGAACCCCACTTGGCATTCCTGAGAACACTGGAGAATATGAAGGTCTCTCCAAACACTATGTTATTGGGTGACTTCAACTACCCAAACATTGACTGGGAAAACTACTCAAGCCCAAACACCCTCGCCCAACGGTTCCTTGAATTTATAAACTCTAACGCAATGGAACAACTGGTTACCACTCCCACAAGAGGGAACAACATATTGGACCTGGTCATCACCAACATGGGGACTCTATGTTCCACACCAGAGGTAAACCCCTCATTGGTAAGATCAGACCATAAACAAATTTCCATGGACATCCATATCCCATCCTCACCCCCAGCCAAGGAAATCACTGTAAAGAATTTCTCAAAAGCCAACTTTGCCCTTCTCAAGACTGAGGTGGAATCCTTCAAAGCCCCTGGGCCAGAGGCTAATACAGCCCAATCCGCAGAATCCTTTACAAATGCATTCTATGAGCACCTGCAGGAATGGATGGATCGTGCTATCCCAAATAAAACCTAGACTCACTCCTCCAAAAACAGGAGACCGGTCTGGTGGACCCTGGCCATAAATAAGCTATACAACAGAAGGAGGAAGCTACTACATAACAGAGCAAAATCCCAAAAAGGGAAGGAATCTCTGATCAGTATTAGCAAGAAACTTTGATCTCTCATAAAATCATCAAAGGCCAGTTTCGAAAGAAAAATTGCCCTAGACACTAAAGATAATCACAAGGCCTTCTTTAGTTGTCAGGAACATGGGTGGAAACTCCCAGATATGCTCTGAATTGTTGCATAACGGTACAAAATATACCGAACCTACAGACATAGCCAACATCCTGGCAGACAGATTCAGCGCAAACTTCTCCCCCCTTTCCCCCCAAAGGAGCAAATGCCTATCCCAACTAAATGTAACCTCCCTGACATCACAGATGCACAGGTGAAAGCTGCCCTCTCCAAAGCAAAAAACACAGCATCTATGGGACCGGACAGTGTTCCAGGATGTGTCTTACACGAGCTCCAAGAAGAACTGAACCCTCACATTAAGTCACTGTTCAAACTTAGCCTTACTACAGGATATGTACCCAAAGAATGGCATACAGCTACAGTGGTCCCACTCCACAAAGGTGGTGCCACAACAGACCGCAGAAACTATTACCCCATAAGCCTGACTAGTCTGGTCTGTAAAGCTATGGAGCGTATTATCATGGAACTCATAAACAAAGAAATTGGGAGCCTCCAGACACTGGACCCTACCCAAATTGGCTTTGTTAAGGGCAGATCTTACCTCTTAAACCTAGTTGATTTCTTTGAAGCAGTTACCAAAGCCATAGATGAGGGCAAGGTAGTCCACACAGCCTACCTGGACCTCGCAAAAGCCTTCGACACAATACCCCACTCGGGCATCATAAATAAGCTTACCAGCTTAAATATCAACCCCTATATCACAAGATGGGTTGTATACTGGCTCAGAGATAGAACCCACCTGGTCAGAATCACAGGTGCCATGTCTGAATCCAAACCAGTTACAAGTGGTGTCCCACAGGGCTCAGTTCTGGGACCTCTCTTGTTCGGTATATACTTCTCTGAGGTTCAGGCTAACACAGGGGGATTATGGCTGACAAAGTTTGCAGATGACTGCAAACTAGGAGCCATAATCGAATCTCCAGCTGACACAAGCATCCTCCAAAAGAGTCTCTCAGAGACGGATGCTTGGTGCCAGAGCCACGGCCTCAAGCTAAATGCTAAAAAGTGCATAGTCATCCCCTTTGGGAAAAACAAGGTGCCCACAAATTACCACATAGGTGGTAATCCATTGGCACGGAAGAAGTAATTAGAGATTTGGGGACCAATGTAGATAGTAATCTCTCCTTTGATAATCACGTTGCCAAAGTGGTTAGAAAGACCTTCTATATAGCCCACCTTATCACGAAAGGGTTTGCATCTAGATCAAGAGAGGTCATTGTGCCCCTCTACTCGTCATTCATCAGGCCCATAATTGAATACAATGCCCCTTTTGGGATGTACCTTACCTGGCACCTGCAGCAACTGGAGAGACCCCAAAAGTACCTCACCCAGAGGATCATGGGCTACAAACAGATGTCCTATGCAGCTCGACTAAAGAAACTCCAGCTCTACTCAGTTGCTTACCGCCTACTCAGAGGTGATCTATGCCTGATGTACAAAGCCATGTCAAACCCAGAATTAATGGACATGCTCCACCTCAAAAAATCCAAGTCCCTTAGAGCTACATGGTCCAGGGACCTAAACCTCAGCACAAAAATAAATAGGACATGCTGGAGGGACAGATTCATCTCCCAGAGGCTCCCCTCACTCTGGAATAGAATCCCAATTCATGTTAGACATAGCCCCTCGCTGACCCTCTTCAAGCGAAATCTGGACGCGTGGATGGGAAATCGCAAATTCACCCCTGGGATCTCTTCTGTGTCCCTGCTAGACAGAGGCACAGTAAACTAATCTTAAAAGGCTACCTTCTGTGACCTTCTTTACAGAGGCACAGTAGACTAATCTAATAGGGAGGCGGAAGCCAAATACACTCTGGCTAGGCTTATAAATGCCCTAGGACAGATAGCCTAGTATCTACCTATGAACCTATGAACGTATGAACCTATTTATCATGTGACATTTACATTATGCAACCTCTTGAGATATTTAAACAGTGTTTTAATGTATGATTTTAGTTCTGATGAAGTTTCGAAAACAGTAAGGAAAGAAAGCACTCAACTTTGGAATAAGCTTTGGCAGATTTATTTTTTATTTTTATTTTACATTTGTTAACTGGGAAAGTCCGACTAGACACAGGTCCATTTTCAGCAGAGCCCCGAGGAGAAAAGCCCCACATACAGTACAGAACAAGTGAGGATTTCATTTACATCTATTACTACAATTCAACATGCAATATTCAGATATTAACATCTTGTTATCAGGACTATATACAAGGACATAACAGACTCATTTTGGCATGTAGTAGACAGAGGTAAACATTTCTGGTACGTCTACATTACGGCATTACAGCTGGCTTTCAGTTGTCCTGTGCATTGACCCGGGGAGAAAAGCTCCACATACAGTAAAGAACAAGTGAGGATTTCATTTACATTTATTACTACAATTCAACATGCAATATTTAGATATTACAACAACACCAGAACTGATGTGACAAGACTGTTATCCTCACCGTCCCGGCTATGTTTTGAAAAGTAGCGTGCAGGCTTACTCGAATAAGGCAAGGAGCTATTTCATCCAAAAATAATTTAATAAACTCAAACCACAATATTAATGACCAACATCCATGTATTCATATGTTAAGCGCTTTCATCTGCTTATCGCAGACTTCCTCAGAACAGCTGATCAACACAAATTCCATTCCATTTAAAATCTTTTTGGCGCCATTCTGGAACTACATTTAAAGTGCCAGTGTTTACTTTTGACTATACATAAATATTTAAAAACATTAAATACTTTATTATATCTTAAAAATTACTATTTGTACTAATACTATGACTGATAAACATCAACATTAAAAACCGCTAAATAAATATTAATTAATAATAATATGGTTCATACATCATATTTATATCAATGACCTAAAAACAATGTAAATAAATAACAAAATAGTGAAACAAGATGGTAAAACACATCAGGCTAACAAGAGAAAGGGTTTGATAGGAATAAAATCATTTATACCCAGATCCCTTGTAGAATCGGTCAGCACCTGCCAAATGCTTTCTTTTTTACTTAATAATGCCTTAAAATTACCTCCTCTATTTGAAGTAAAAACTTGATCAATTATGGCAAAACTGAAACTATGTTGTTCCCCTTTCTTCTCTATATGGCTATATAATGCATTTTTTGTGTCACATACCCTAATTCTATAAATATGATCGGAAATTCTTTTCTTAAATGGTCTCTTTGTTTTGCCAATATAGTAGGCAGGGCATGATGTACAACTAACTAAATAAATGATATTCTTGCTATTACAATTCCCCCTTCTAAATTTTATGTAGGTCCTGTTGAATTTCTGTAATTTTATTCCTTCTCTCTCATTAATCAAATAACACTGATTACATGACCCTCATTTAGTAGTTGCTTTACTAATATTATATCTGTCTCTTTCTGTATTCCCTAATTGTGATAACCTCGTAATGTTTAAACCCATCTTGTACACAAAACAAAGTTTTTCCCCCTAGTGTTTCTTTCATCTCATCAGCTACAATTAAATTCTTCCAGTATTTAAAAACAATATTCATAACTTCGTTCACATATGGAGAATATGTTAATGTACAGACTCTGTTAATTGGTACATTTTCTGACTTTTCATTTTTCAATCTACTATTTTCTTGGCCTATTCCTAATATAGGGCAATATTTATTCCCCCATTCCTTAATTACGAATTGTGAAACGTCCTTCAACAAACCCTCTGGGTAACCTCTATTTATAAACATAGAGGTTATGAAATCAATTTCCCTAATCATAACTTCATATTTAGAGGACATTCTGGCTACTCTTATGCATTGACCCTTGAAAATGTTTTTTAACATATGTCTTGGGTGATGGCTTGTAAATTCCATGTACCCATTTGAAAATGTTTTCTTCCTATATATCTCTGATTGGAATCCTATATCAGTATGTTTTATGTATGTATCTAGATAAGGAATCCCTTCATAACTAACGCTATATGTAAACTTTAAAAAACTACTTGTATTATTCAAATAGTCTATAAATTCATCAATCATTTCCACCGGTCCTTTCCATAGGATAAACATATCGTCCGGGAATCTCGTATATAAGAAATGTAGTCAAAGTATTTGCAGCTGAATAAAAATGTATTTTCCCACTCTAACATAACCATATTAGCAAATATAGGGGCACATGATGCCCCCATAGCTACACCCCTTTTTTGTTTAAAATATTCGCCTTCATAATATATGAAGTTATTGTTCAATATTATCCTCATCATATCTGTAATAAGGTTGATACAATCCCATGTCATATTTGAATATTTTCTGAGACTATTACAAAAATCTTCTAGTCCCTGATCTTTTGGGATACATGAAAATAAGTCCACAACATCAATAGTTATATATGTTAGTTTTTCTTTCCATTTATCTGGTGTGAGTTGGGCAAGAAATGTCCAGGAGTCCTTAATAAGATGAGGGATATTCCTGTAAATTGGTTTAACCCATCTATCTATCACCACACCTATGGTGAATGTTTTAGACTTGCTTCTAGAAATGATTGGGTGAAAAGGGGAGTTTTCTATATTCTTATGTACTTTGGGTATGCCTATAATGGTAGCTAGAGTGGGATAATCTACTTTCATAAATTCATAAATGGTGTCTGTTATTCTTTGATCCAATGAATATTCATCTAAGGCTAAATATATTTTTCTATAACTTATATTTATTTCATTAATGGAAGTAATTTAATAATTTCCTGAATCAATTAATATTTTTTGTATTTCATTAACGTAATCAATTGTATTGTATAATACTATTCCCCCTCCCTTATCAGGTTTCATTACTCTGATATTTCTATTATTCATGAGTTCCACTAGACATCCCCTTTCTTTTATAGTCAGATTATCCACTGCCTGTTGTTTGTTAATATTCTGATTATAATTATAAATATCAGCACATACTAATTCTTCAAAATTTTCTACCTTTTTGTTGGGGGGGTATAAATGTGCTTTTTTTCTTTAACTTATTTCTTTCCATTATAACTTCATCATTTTTGCTCTTATGATTGAACATTAAAGCTAAATTTAATCTTCTACAGTACAATTTCACATCTGTAATAGTGTCTACTAAATTAAACTTTGTGGTAGGTATATATTTCATTCCTTTAATAAATAATGTTCCTAATTCTTCCTTTATGCAGTGATTGGTGTAATTGTACACTGTGAGGTCATTAAAACAAAGAATTATTTTTCTATTTTCATCCTTATCTATATTTTCCCCATGATCTTGTCTATTATGAGAATCATTTAAAGTGTTATGTACCATCAAATTTTGTACATCACTGATCTCTAGTACTGCCTGTACCGATTCCTACTGATAATTTTGTTTGACAGCTGGGGTAAAATATCGACCCCCCTGAAAATTAGTGTGATTGTCTTTATGTGTCACTGCATGATCTTCCTATCTATTTTCCTTACTTAGTTTGTGTTCATGACTCCATATATAAGCTCTATTTTCTTTGTATTGTTCAGCATCGCAATGTAACTTTTTGATTTTCCTTTCATATAACTTCTCTGCATTGCTTTCTGCATATTTAAACTGCTTATCATATAATACATGCCATTGTGCAAATAGTAAATCAGACACTATTTCATTATTCAATTTCTCTACTTCCATCACAATTTTACTTAGATTTTCATCATTCTTTTTAATCAATAAATTCATATAACGTATCCCATATGAATTAAAAACAGTATTGATTTCAGCCTTAGTATCGTTACCTAAATTAATACCCATGGGTACCTTAAAAAATCTTAAACACACCTGTACTATTCCCATGGATATACATTTTGTTAAATATGCATTGTCTACTTTAATAGTTTTTACCACCTGCAATAATTTACCCAGTTCAAAAATAATTTCTTTTAAGGTTCCATTTTTATGCTTGTTTTCATATTTACCATAAGAACTTGTTAGAGTTATTTTATCAGACATTTTAAATCGTTAAAAAATTGTCCAGTCTCATATGACCATTGTCATTTGTATTAATCATGTCATTGGTAAACCTCAGACTAGATGAATTATTTACAGTACCTTTTGAAGTAAAAATGTTTGATTTAGTCGCTGCTGCATAAGTTTTTCCAGGTAACGGTCTTTTTGGGTGAGCACCAGTCCGCTCACTATCATCCTCGTTATGAAACAAAGAAAAATCGAATGTAAACTCATGCTCTGAAGTCACACTGGCATTATCCTAAGCAGATGAAAGTGCTTAACATATGAATACATGGATGTTGGTCTTTAATATTGTAGTTTGAGTTTATTAAATTATTTTTGGATGAAATAGCTCCTTGCCTTATTCGAGTAAGCCTGCACGCTACTTTTCAAAACATAGCCGGGACGGTGAGGATAACCATCTTGTCACATCAGTTCTGGTGTTAATATTCAGATATTAACATCTTGTTATCAGGACTATATACAAGGACCTAACAGACTCAGTTTGGCATGTAATAGACAGAAGTAAACATTTCTGGTACGTCTACATTACAGCATTATAGCTGGCTTTCAGTTGTCTTTCTGTGCATTGCAAAGGTGGTGTATCATTCATGTCTTCATTTGTGTATTAACTTGGGTTCTTAGTTTGTGGTACTATGTATAACCCTAGTGCATGTGCTGGAATGGACAATGGTCATTTGAGTGTAGAAAATTTAAAAACTGTGGGAAACTTGACACTGCTTCTTCAACAGGTTAGCCAGCAATTTTTAACTCCTTTGGGTGGAAATATGATGCATTCTACACAATGTGGCATGAACAGTTCCAAATGGAGTCTTGAGTTACCATTAACCCAAGTTACTGGAGTGTCAGCTTGGGGCCACATGGGTGATCTGCCTTCTAGTTTTGAATTCAAAGTTTGGAAGGCTAACCGGTTCAATATTAATATGGAGGAACCATGCCAGCCCATTCCTGCTGAACAGTTTCACTCAATAGGTGATTTACTGTGCTCCTTTGAAAAATCGTTATTCTCCTTTAAAAAGCTACAGTAGGAGAATAGATATTTGTTTAAAAATATTGACGTTCAATGTGTACCTTATGGACTTAGACTGTGATGGTATCATAAAGGTATCGCTGATAATCCTGACATGGTCCATAAATTACATACTGTATTTGATAAGGCTGGGTGTAAAATCATGTGGATCATGGTTAAATACAACAGTTTTCAACTGGAGAAGTTATTTAAAAAAATAGATGCTTTAAACAAAACCATTTGCGAGGATCTTCATTTTAGTCATTATGAAACAAATTATTCCAACCTTTTCAACAGTGTGGATAAGCAGTGCAATCTTATATTGCAGAGAAAGATTGACAAGTCTAGAAGGGACCCTGACGAGTCTGTAAATGATAACACATACCCTAAACCTCTGGCCATTATTTCACCGATCAGTATGAATCTGGAGTGGAAGTTCCACCTCCAACACTAATAGGAGGTTCAAATATAGCACAAAATGCTGAGACTGCCCCTTTAGTAATGGAAGCATTCAGGAGATCTGAGAAAATCAGGAGCAACAAACAGTGAGTGAATTCCTGGAAATACAATGAATCCAGTGAGATCTATATGAAGAAGGGGCAAAATCCAAAAGGAACCACTAGAGCAATCACAACCTGAAATAATGGTTAGTGACTCTGTTTTAGATGAAACTGTTACAGTGACATAATTTAGTTGTAAATATTACTGGTGACTTTAAAATATTCAATTACTCTTCTAAACAGATCAACACTTTACATGTAAACATTTCGGCTAAAAGCTTTTCATTTGTACCTGCAAGGACAGTGGCCTTGACCAAAACTATCATTGATTGAAAACTGTTTGCACAGAAATTAAACCTGGCACATTGGTTCAATAATAATGGAATGTTTGGTAATAGCAATTGCTTGCTTAAGCCTAGTGTGTTTAACCACCCTTTACAACAGACTTGAACTTGATATCCAGGGTCTCTTAAGTGCACCATATGAGGTTAAGTTTAGTAACTTAAATAATGATGAGAAAAAGTTGTTGCATGAGATTACCCAGGATTCTAGTATAGGTGTTATGAAGCCTGATAAAGGGGGGGGGGGGCTTGTTATTATGAATCAGGTGGATTATATCAACTCTATGAATATGCTCTTACTTGATGAGACTTATGAGGAAGTATCTATAAATGAAATTCAAATGGCTTACTCCATGATTGACAGTTTATTTCATGACATGTTATTTCAGGGACAAACTAGTAAAAGTGATTTTGACTTTATGCATAACATTAGGTGTGTTACAGCTAGTATATTTGGGATCCCCAAAACATGCACTGATAAGGCCCATCTTCCTTTTCACCCTATTGTGGATGGCTCACATTCCAAGATCTATTTTATAGCCAAGTTTTTGGATTGTATTTTGAAGGAATGTATTAGTAATATTGAACAGGTCTGTAAAGAATTATGGCAATTTTGAGGCTCTTGAATGGAATTACATTTTCTCCAGACATAATTTTTGTAACTATCGGTGTACATAGTTTGTTTATAGTCATTCCACATGAATTGGGCCTAGAATTGTTTGAGAACCAACTATTTAAATGTACTGGCTTAGGAACTAGCAAAGTAGATGCTATGGTTACATAGATGGGAATAGTAATAAAAATAATTTTATACATTTTGAAGGTCAATTTTATAGGCAAACTACTGATGTGGACATAGGTGCTGCATGCATCCCCTTGTTTGCCAATTATGGCTGAGTGGGAAGATCAATATTTGCTTAGCAGTAACTACAAAGAGAACTGGCTCCTCTATACCAGATTTTTGGATGACATTTTTATTTTATGGAGTGACACTAATGACAGGTTGGAGGAATTTCTTAATTATATTAACAGCACTACACAGTTGTTCTCTTTCTCCTCAAATTTCGATAGATACAGAATTGCATTTCTGGATGTGGAGATCACTAAGGATGTTTTCACTCAGAAATTTATTTCCAATATATATTGTAAGCCAACATTTTCAAACTCATACCTTCATTTTTCTAGTTGGCAATCAAAACATCAAAAAAAAATCAATGGTTAAAGGCCAATTAGCTAGATTAGCCAGGATGGTTTCAGAACCTGAGTCCTTTTATTGTGAATGTGATGGACTTACTAATATGTTTTCATAGAGAGGTTACTGTATTGATTTTCTAAATGATATACGGCAGAAAGTAGTGAAGAAAAGAGAAATGAGCTTTGACCTACCCATTTTGAATAACACTAGTAATATAGATATGGGGATGGTAAAACACTCCATATGGATTGAGAATATGAACAAGAGGCTTTTTATTTCTACTTTTACCCTAGACAGCGATGCTATAGCAAAACACATTAACAAAAATTGGAATATATTTTATAGAGATTCTAGCATATTAACAAAATAGGGGAGAAACCACAATTTGTTTATAGGAGAGACAAAACTTTTAAAAAATATTTGGATACAGCAAAATAGGAAGAAGCACATTATAAAAAATATGATATGAAAAATGTGTTTTTGCCCACATTGCTCTAAGATTGTATGTGGAACTAATTTTACAGTAAGAGGGGTGACCTACCAAATCAGAGGGCATTTTAACTGAAGTTCTAAAAACTTGGTGTGGTGTACTTAGCTCACTATTTACAATGCCCCACTTTTTATGTGGGAAAAAACTTCTTGGAGGTTAAAAGATCATATATATGAGCATTGCTTAGATATTAGGAAAAAAATACTTATCAATGCTCTTTACAAACATGTTATGGTTTGTGATACACGCAGCTTCAGCTTTTTAATTATTGAACAAATTAGGAAGGGTGTTCAGAGTAGGATTATGGATGCGCATTTGGATGCTTCTGAATTGAGTTGGCAAACTGAGTTAAATGCCACAAGCCACCCAGGTTTAATGAGACTGTTTCAATTAATTCAATTTTAAAATTGAAGCATTTTAACTGTTGCGATTTTATTTGTTCATCTTATCATGTGACTTTTACCTCATGTGACCTCTTGGTGGGTTATTTAAATAGATTTTAATGTATGATTTTAGTTCTGATGAAGTTCTGAAAACAATAATAGTGAAAGCACTCAATTTTGGAATAAAGCTTTCACACATTACAGCTGGCTTTGAGTTGCCCTTCTCTGCATCGCAAAGGTGGTGAGTCATTCATACATACAAGCGTGTTAGGCCGTGCATCACAAGTAACAGTTACGGCACTTTTAATTGTAGGTAAACCATTTAACTTATTATTTTATGTGCCAGATACTCACAACAAACTATTATTTAGATTGTGAATGCATTGTTAAAAATTTTATGCTGACAAAATGGATCTAAAATGCAAAAAACACCAACACTATAAGTTTTATACATAGTTGTAATGACAGCTACCATTTCCTGATTTCACTTACCTTACTGATGCATGATTGATATTCCAGTGTTCTATTAATAAACACATAGTTTTGAAAAATACAGCCCTGAAAAGAGTGGAATATGCATCTCAATTCATAACATATGTAAATTATTCAACATATCTCTCTCTCTCTCTCTCCGCAGGTCTACTTTGAAACATCTAAAACCCATAACATCTAATTTCATAACATTAAGACCAGAATATCTAAAACCCAGAACATCTAAAACCCATAACATTGAATTTCATAACATCTAACACTACAAATCAAAAGATAATAACATCCCCTCCACATATAATGACACCAAACTACCAAACACACTTTTTACTATGTTTCTGCAGGGGGCAAGCCCCCCTGCTCCCCCCACACCCCCAGTAAATTAAATATACCAACTCCAAGATCGCACTACAGTGGGAAAAAGTTAATTTCCTAACCCCACTGTATCAACCCCCCCACCCCCACCCGCAGAAACATAGTAAAAAGTGTGTTTGGTAGTTTGGTGTCATTATACATGGAGGGGATGTTATTTTCATGTGATTTGTACTGTTAGACGTTATGAAATTCAATGTTATGGGTTTTAGATGTTTTGAGTTTTAGATGTTCTGGTCTTAATGTTGTGAAATTAGATGTTATGTGTTTTAGATGTTTTGAAGGGGACTCCCCTCAGCTGATCTTCAAGCCTGAGCATCCACTTAATGCACAAAGCTCTATTCTAACTGTGGCTCTTGTCATCTGAAATTTAAAAAAAAATTAAAAATTATTCATCAAATAACAAGAATAAACATTTCACAACACAGTTTGTAGACTGTTATTATGAAGAACATTAGATAATCACAATACTCAACTGACATTGTAACATTCAATTGTTAACATCTTTGAGAACAGATTGGAAGACATGAGATTCAAACCTGCATCCAGGATCTTAATACTGAGACCTATATACCTACCTATCACATCTTAATTGAAAAAAAAAAAAAAAACAATGTTTTCTAGTGTTGAAAAGAATTAGGGCCAGATTCACGAAGCCTCCGTGTAAGAGTTATAACTCTTACACGGAGGCTGCAGTTAAACGGTGTGATGTCAGCATGTCATGCATATGCATGAGGTGCATGAGGCATGCTGAATCACACTAGTAACTCTTACACGGTCCGTGTAAGAGAGTAGGGGGTATGTCTGTAGGCTAAGCCCTGCAAGCGGACACGCCCCCGGAAGACTAGAATGGCTGAAAGTATACAGCCACGAGAGATGCCATGGAAATGTGAATAAACACACTACACAACACATGCCCCAACAGACCATCAGTGTATAAAGTGAAAAGATGTTATAAAATTAAATTAAAACCTGTTTTATTTTTTTTAAACCCTGTAAATGTTTGCTACTGTGTGCGGGTGTGCTACTAGCGCAATTGCAGTTAGCAGTCAGTGGAAAAGGATATAAAAACTAAATATGCAAAGTAAGCCAAGAAGTAATAGCTTAGCGGTAGAGTTGCTGGCCTAAGAGTAGGCAGGCAGGGTTCAAGCCCCCACAACAACCTTTTTTTTTTTTTGTAAATAAGCACTAAAAAGTCCCCTGACAGTATTGTACAAATGTAAAAGTATTCCCTTTTGTAAAATGGAATGAAATGGAGCATATATTTTGAAGTAACACAATAATAAAAATAGTCAGAAATGTACTCATATCTAAGCTGCTGTGAGACAGACTGCCCGTAGCTGAGTAGTGTTTAAAAAGCTGCAAACTGCGTGCCCGTTGCTAAGCACCAGTTTAACAGGCTGAAACTGTTTGCAACTAGCTGTGCTTAGCTGAACATGTGTGTCACTAGCCAATTAAGGTTTATTCCAGCGCACACCGTTTGCGCACCGCTCCCACAACCTAACTGCCAGTGCACATGCGTTAGCTCCGCGCAAACAAGCGCAGACCTGCTTTTAAGTGCTTAAAAGTGCTTTTGGCATGTTTGATTGACAGGTCTCAACTCATTTCTGTCAGGAAAATCAAAAATCAGTTGCCAGATTCGAACCCAGGATACCATGCACTAGAGTCAAGGTACTAAACCACTAAGCCATGACAGCAATAGCTAGAAATGCAGACATAGCATATATATGGGATAAAATCCAGAATGGAGCATGATAAAGCATTTTCAGCGAAGTAGATACAATTCCAAAATGGCCAATCAGAGAAATGTGTGGGAAAAGCGGCATATATAAGCCCCATAGGCGGGAATACACAGCAGAAACGATTGTAGAACAGACCTGCAGTCAGAATGAGTGGAGTAGGTGAGGGACGTTGCTTTCGAGCACAGCGTTGGGGCATTGAGGAGTCCAGATACATGGTCTGGCTCCTTCTCCATCATCACGAGGCCCAACTCATGCAGGGCCAGGTCTCATGGGGAGCGTATAGGGCAGAGGCATGGGACCAGTTGGCTCATGATCTGACCAGTGCTACTGGCATTCCACGCACTGGTGAGCAGGTCCGTCACCACCATGCGGACCTGAAGCGACGCAAGCAAGACCAGTTGACCGAATGGATCCAGGAGGCCCGGGATATGCCCAACGCCCCACTACTGAGTAAGTTACATTTTGCTTATGTATGTAAGGATTTCAACTGGCTGATACCATGGAGATGTGTAGTCCAATATTACTTCCTTCGTATTACAGCTGCAGGTGTCCGCTCTGTGAACCGCGAGATGTATGCCCATAGGCTGGTGCGGCTGCTCCACCATGCAGGTTAGTAACCCCACCCATTACTTGTAAATAAATATTGTACTGTAGCATGTATCAGAACACTGCAGTGTATTGATTAAAAGTAATATAATGTGCAAGCAGGAATTGAAAGTCTGCAGGTATGGCTGCAACAAGTTCATCAGTATGCAAGTGCAACTGGAAATATAATTGATAGAATTAAACAGTGCTGTAATACAGATGTCCCACCATGAATTAAATATAGTGTAACCTGCAGTAGTCTCAAGAGTACAGCTTTAGAATCTGAGGTAGTCATATGTGAGATATATCCCCTGTTGAAATGCTGAATCATGACAGAAGTGAGGCTGTTGGAAAGTGTTTGAATCACCACCAGTCTAACATGTGAACAAAGCCTAGAAGTACCAACCTGAACTGTGAAGTTGCAGGATGTGTGAGAGTAACAGAAAGGGTCATGTATGAATAAATAAAGTAGTAATAACCCCCGAATATAGTAGCCCCAGTGTGTTTCTACAGAACTAAATGCATGTGGGAAGTACATCTTAATATCCCAAACTGATTTCAGTGTGTCAGAATCTGGAATGTCTAGGCTAAAGTCTGTATGGTGATCACAGTAAACAATTTTCAGATAGAATGAATGATTATCTGACAGACTAAACAGCCATAGTTGTCCCCTGTCCTGTCATCAAAGTGTAGCAGGATGATGTATCTGATCAGATTCAAAATAAGTAGGATAGTGATGTATTTGTAACAGGTGTAGCATGGCAGTCAAATAAAAATTATTTTGAAACATCAGCCTCAACTTAATTGTGTACCTATTACAAATGTAAATCAATGTGTAACATATGAATGTGTCATCACTTTCTATTTCCACCCAACCCTATAATTCCATATAACAACACCCACTAAATAATGGTATGTGAACATTTCATTAATCATGGACATTTGTCCGTTTCAAAAACATATGCATGTCTGTTTGTGCATGTGCCCTGTTCATACCTGCAAATTTGATGGCCTGTTGCCATTAATCAACCCTGCATGTTATTTGACTGTGTATTTCTGTTCAAATAATGCATGTGATATTGATATGCCCCTTGTTCATTGGTGTTAATATCTGGGTGTTTGTTTGATGGGAATACCAATGCATGCTGTTACAACTAATCTGAATGGAATAAAATGCCACTAACCCAAACTAACATAACTACTCACAAACCTAGAACGCTTGGGAAGGCAGGTCCCAGCGGACCCACCTCTCCCACCTCAGCTGGCGACTGCACCTGGCACTAGTGACCAGGCCGGACCCCCCTCCGGTGGCCCTGTGCCACCTTCAGGTGGAAGCGCTGCAGGAGATGGGGCCCGTCCCCCCTCTGCAAGTGTGGCCGGAGGGGTTCGTCCACTCACCCTCCAAGGTGTCAGGTCTGTGGTGCGAAGGGAGATCCAAGACTCTGTTCTTGGGCCCCTACGCCAGCTCGAGGCTCGTGTGGCACAGCTAACGGCCCCGGCCATTGCCCCGCCTACACAGCCCCCAGCACAGCCCTGTCCTGGGCTGTGAAGGAACAGTGGCAACTGCCTATGGGTGGGGATATCAGTTCCACTGTTGCCATCTGTGGGCTCATGCATCTCGGATATCCCAACCTCCGTCCCCGTCAATTGTGTAACCCCCCCACGTGTGTCATACACCGCCCCTGTATGCGTCTTGTCTGTCTTGTCTGTTAACCTACCCAACCTACCTCCCCAGCTATACCGACTTCCTTCACCTGACATACCACTCTCACCTGAAAAAAAAAAAGGGCACTCTGTACCCACAAAAAAATTACGCCCCATACATAGCTGTCCATGTCGCACACATGTCTGCTTGACATTGAAACAGTTAATTACAGCTGGCTCTACAACAAATATTAATGTTGTCTTGACACCTCTCTCAGGGGTGAAAGGTTTCCAATGGCTCACCAAAATACATGGAAATGCACAGCTGTTGCTGCCAAAGACATGGGCATCTATGGGCCTTACCTACATCCTTCCTGCAAATCCCACGCTTGTTTCCCTACTGTCTTACCCTCTTTGTGACCCCTTTTTCACATTTTCCTGTCACCCCTTTTTCTTTTCTTTCAAAGAAATTAGCGCGGGTGTGCGCTTGTGTTAGCGGAGCTCACCGCCAGTGCGCATGTGAGCTCCATAAGCAGCGCAGACCTGGTTTAAAGTGCTTAAAAGTGCCTTTATGGCACTTTGATTGACAGGTCCTGTACTCAGTTTGAAAGCTTGCAAATAAAAATAAATTCCCACTGTCAGTCTCTAACCCAGGACCTTGGTAACATTAGTCTGTATGACCTACCACTAAGCCATGCCTGCCTTACAAGAACACAGTGCTAAAATAAATATAACATGTAATAGTAGGAATCAGTATAAAAGCAATATAGGAGATGTACTATCTGAAGCATGTCAGGCAGAGTTTTAATGGCCAAATTACTGGATTCCCATACTAGGTCAGTGTTAACAGAAACAGCCCTGCTACTTGTTAGCTTGTACATAATAAAGTAAGGTAATGTACATATATGAAGGTACGTATATCTACACATACATATATATAAATATATATAAATACATATGAAATATAGTTGTAGGTGTCAGTATCCATACACACTCACTACAGGAAACAGTGAACATAAATGCAGCAACCTGAATCTGCAACACAGCCTGACCCCTGTGTGACCTACTTACCCTTCTAACTGCTTAAAGGTGGCCTCAGCACTTTGATTGACAGGCCCTGTACTCAGTTTGAAAGTTTGCAAAGAAAAATAAATTTCCACTGCCAGTCTCTTCATAACATTAGTCTGTATGACCTACCACTAAGCCATGACTACCTTACAAGAACACACTGCTAGAATAAATATAACATGTAATAGTAGGGATCAATATAAAGGCAATATAGGAGGTGTACTATCCAAAGCATGTCAGGTAGAGTTTCAATGGCCAAATTACTGGATTCCCATACTAGTTCAGTGTTAACAGAAACAGCCCTGCTACCTGTTAGCTTGTACATAATAAAGTAAGGTAATGTACATATATGAAGGTATGTATAGCTACACATACATATATATAAATATATATTAATACATATGAAATATAGTTGTAGGTGTCAGTATCCATACGCACTCACTACAGGAAACAGTGAAGATAAATGCAGCAACCAGAATCTGCAACACAGCCTGGCTCCTGTGAGACCTACTAACCCCTTTAACTGCTTAAAGGTGCCTCCAGCACTTTGATTGATAGGCCCTATACTCAAGTCAAAAGCAGAATATAAGCATACTAGTAGGCCCTACCACAAGACCATTGTAACACTAGTCTGTATGACCTACCACTAAGCCATGACTCTCATACAGGAATATAGTGCTAAATAAGTGGAACATGTAATAGTAGGAATTAAGATAAAGGCAATATAGTATGTCTACTACCCAAAGCATGTCAGGCAGACTTTTATAGTCCCAATTACTGGATTCCCATACTAGTGTAGTGTTAACAGAAACAGCCCTGCTAATTGTTAGCTTGTACCCAATAATGTCAGCTAATGTACATATATGAAAGTATGTATATGTACACAGATATATATATATTTATATAGCAATACATATGACATATAGTTGTAGGTGTCAGTATGCATACACACTCACTACAGGGAACAGGCAAGAGAAATGCAGCAACCTGAATCTACAACACAGCATGAAGCATGGGAGATGTACTAACCTTCACACTCACAGAACACTGTCAACAGCATACCAGCATGGTCCACGCCCTACAATCTGAAAGGGCAACGCCTATCTCACATACCCTTTTATAGCAGTGTCCTGAAATCACAGTGAGACATGCAATCAGTACACACCTGGCTGCATGCAATTAGCAAATGCTGCCTTACAATTGGTGCAGAGGCCATCACATGGACCTATGCAGATACCTACAGAAGCATTGAGTACCCACACTACACTCATGCAATACATTCATTGCACAAAACCTACAGAGAAAGAGAGAGAGAGACAGAGAGAGAAACAAACAAATATAAGGACAGCCAGCAGCAAAAGCAGCATCAAGCAGCAAGCAGCAAACAGCAAGCAGCAAGCAGCAACAAGCACCACTGGCACAGCAACAGCTGACACAAACACAGGTAATGCAAAGTAGCAGGTTAATCCTGTGGATACTGTGACACCTCCAAATGTATCATAGTTCACTATCTATAGGTATGTCCATGAGATAGGTTGTGTGTACATAGTCCTGAAATATAAACATATGTAATATTGCTGTACATGTTGCCCATACTTAACACTTCCATAGCTTAGAACACAAGGCTAGTTGTGCATATGATGCAGTAGTTCCCAGGGTCAGTAGAGGTTCCTCCTCATTGGTGTGGGACCACTGTGTATGTATGGCACTGTTCAGGTACATATCCTGTAGTATGGCCAGGGATTAATATCAGTCTGTCATGTGGTGCTATGTCCTCCAGGGGTGAATGTAGCACACATCCAGGGATACCATTTCGTAACAGTGATGCTATGTGTTCTGCAATGATGAAGGTGGCTCTCACCTGGACATGTGAGAGGATAGGGAGGTGACAGTCATCTGGGATAACTAATACCACATGTGTAGGAGAATGGGGGGGGGGTACCTGGACCTAAACTGTCTGCAACAATGTTGCCAATATCTGTGCATTTGGTGAATGTGAAGCATCTTAACACTGCTGACCACAGATGCCTTGCTGTCATGTGAATCTGCCCTGTGCTGCAGTAGCCTCCTACTATTGTTATACAATATGCCTGTATCTGTACTCCACTGGACAGGATTAATAAGTGGTATGCAGTTGTTCTGGGTTAGATATGTGTGTGCACAGTACATGCAGTATGTGGGATGTCTGTGGTAAGCATATGCAAAGGTGCTGGCGGTGTGTGTTGTGGCTTCCACTGGCCCAATGGGCTGCATGGATAGCATCACTGTCATAACTACTGAATAACTGTGTAATTACATGCATACATAGCAAGGTAGTGTACTGTGCTTGTGGTGTTGTTCGGATATGTAAATCCAGGCTGAGTAATGTGTGTCCACATCACAGGGTTGGATGGCAACACACATCCAGTATGTAGGGATGAACACCCAGAATGTGTCAGGCGTGTCGCCTGTGCAGAAGTATCCGCCATTACCTGTGCATCCCCACAACACACACACATGCAACATATGGCAGAAGTACTATAGCAGTACACACATGTTCATAGGTTCATACTAGGCTATTTGCCCTAGGGCATTGGTAAGCCTAGTAGAATGTGTTTGTCTTTCGCCACCCAATTACAAGTTATGCTGCTATGCCCTTGTCCGACGTTAGTATACTGTGCCTCTGTCTAACAGTGACATAGAAGTGATACCTGGGGTACAACTATGATCTCTATCCACTCATCCAGATTCCTATGGAAGAGAGTCAATGAGGGACTCTGCCTAACCTGTAGTGTGAGCTCATTACAGAGTGAAGGGAGCCTCTCGGTTAGAAATATGCCCCTCCAGCATGTCCATGTATGTCAGTGCTGAGGTCCAGCTCTCCTGAGCATGTGGCTGTATGGGAATCTGATTGCCTGAGGTGCAGCATGTTCATTACTGCTGGGTAGGACATGGCTGTATATGGCACGCACAGATTGCCTCTGAACAGGCAGTAAGCCACTGAGTCCAGCTGGATTTACTTTACCTGGGCAGCATATGACATCTGTGTGAGCCATTGCATCCCCTTGATGAGGTACTGTTGTCCTGTACCAGTTGCTGTAGGTGTCTGGTTAGGTACATCCCAAAAGGTGCATTGTACGCAATTATAGGCCTGAGGATGGATGAGTAAAGAGGCACAATGACCTCCCCTGCCATACATGCGAATCCCTCATGATTAGCTGGGCTATATAACATGTCTTTCAATCCACATTGGCCATGTGGTTGACAAATGACAGACCGCTACCATGTTTCTTCCCCAGGTCCCCAACTACGTCTTCTATACTCAATGGCCTAACACCTATGTTGTACTGTGCCACCAATGTGGAGGCGTGGGAATCTGCATTGAATACTAATACTCCCCCTCCTTTGTTCAAGTGTTGGGGCCGACAAGAATGGTAACAGCTATAACCTGGTAGTACTGGTGTGCTCCTGTGAAACCTGAAACAGGTTCATGTTACTGCACAGATATCGATGTCCAGAATGTTAAGTAGGGTTTTGAGTGCGTGCATCCTTAGGTCTAGACTTCGTGTTGAGTAGCATCACTCTTACTTCCTCATCCTTTGTGATACAAATGGATGTGGGTTTGCCTTATGAGCCTTGCCTAATACAGGCACTATGGGTGTAGCAAGAGGCTCCACCAAATTCCAATAGGACAGGGGTGACAGGTGCAAGCTGTCCCTAGCAAAGCATACCACCCCAAGATGGCAGGCATTGGCACACCTGTGAATGACACCAGTATGTCAGTCAATTGTTGGAAGGGATCATCGTGCCTTGATATTGTGGCATGGTTCTAGGTGAGGGTAGGATGCTACTCAAGGTCAGGGTCAAACTGTCTTGGGCTATGTGCTCAGAGAGCTCTGTACTGTCTCATGTCATGTAGTCCAGGGAGGAATGTGTCAGGCCATTCACACCAGCATGGACATTGACTGAGTCATATCTGTACTTGCCTTGGGGTTACCTGAGTGTTTGTGTTATGTGGCAGGTCATAGTGCCCGACAGGCTGCACACCATGACCCTCACTTCGTTAAGCCTGGTGAACGTGATGTTAGTGTGCCTGATGATAGAGGCACCTAGTACAGGTGTATGAGGTGTGTTGTTTACTGTTAATGGCTGTGAGTGTTCAGCACATTGGCTTTGTGTGATATGTGTTGCACATGTTTGTTTCCGTGGTAGTGGTTGCCTGGATGTCTGCTTAGGAGGTCTCTGCTGCATAGGCATAGCTGTGGTCCGAGCCTACAAGTATGTTCATGTGTGATCATGTGTTAGGTCCGCTGTTGTGGTAGGTCTATGTGAGACTGGAAGTGTAGTGTGTGGTCTCCTTGGCCACCTGACTGGTTATGGTGGTATTGAGTAGACAGAGCCTAGCCTCCAGTTTGGTATATGGTTGCATCACTCACATGAGTTTGAATTTGTTGTTAGGAGGAGGGGGTTGTCTGTGTACATGCATCTGTTCCAACATTGTCTCTGGAGTACCACACTCACCAGCTGGACTGGGAAGGGAACTGACAACTGACCTCTGGACATGCTAGAATACTATTCTGAATTCTGTAATAATTAATGATTGAAAACAAGGTCCAGTGGGGAATGAGGGTGTACTGACATTACCTACAACTGCTGACTGATATAAAAGCCAGTGAGCAAGTGCCAGGTAACCTAAGTGCAATGTGTCACAATTAAGTAAATGCAACAATGAGAAGCAGTCACTTGCTGTCATGTGTAACATGGAAATACGTACAGTAAGCAATGCAGATATCAGTAGTGAGTCACAGACGTGTTGAGAAGCTGTGTACTATGTGGAAGTAGCATACCAGTGAAATAACAAGCTAACAAATAGCAAGCATATAAACAAAGGTAGATCCAGGAGGCCTGGATGTAGTGGTTCCTACAGCAAACAAGGTGTAGCAATGTCAGTAAGATACAGCTCAGATATGCAGGCACTATAAACCTGAAACCAGATGTCCCCAGCTATGAATGGCAGAGTACAGCCTATTGTCACCACAGTGCAGACCACAAACCTTGTTAATGTTAAATAACTGGCCTGAAGGCCAACTGCCCATACCAGAACTAATACACTTGTACACTGGGCCCTCAATCAGCAGTTCCCAACATCAATGGATGAAAGATATGTGTCCTGCCACCACAGTGCTTGCCACCAACCTCCCTAATGTAAAACAACTGGTCTGAAGGCCAAGTGCTTAGTACAAATGACATAGAATGATAGCTACACTGTAATCAAGTTTTAACCAAGCAGTAATAAGTAGAAGTTAATACTCCCTGTATAGAATGTGTACCATGTATTGTTGAGATACTATGCTGATAACCTGTTTGTGTACCTTTCCAGATTGACATAGCTCCAAAAAGGAACCCATCATATTCTGCTGCAGAGGATGACGTGATTCACCAGAGCCTGGTGCGTGACTATGCCATCCTGTTCTCACGCACCACCCAGAATCAGCAGGAGAGGTCTGCACTGTGGCAAAACCTCGTTAGCAGGATAAATGATGTTGGCATGCATGATAGGACATATGAGCAGGTGAGACATCACTGCAGTGATTTGATTAGAAATGTCCGCCAGCGTTATGCAGATATCCATGAGGCAACAGGTTGCCACAGGTGGGTGGCCACACATCCCCCCTCACCAGACAGGAGGGGCTACTGCTAAGTGTTGTGGATCCAGCCCCAGAACAACAACAGCAACACTCATGCATCATGATGGAGGTTGGATCCACACAGCAGCAAGACAAGTGCAGGTAAGATGCCATTTTCATTTATTGTTATTACTTTTACATTTGTTGACCCAGATAGTCTAGCTGGATATAAGTCCATTTTCAGTAGAGGCCTATGGAGAAAAGCTCCACACATAAAGTAATAAAGGCAGACAGACAAGTTGTTAATACAGACAACCAACATAATAGAATTGTACACCAGCCTGTTAATTAAATCAACATACATGTTCAAACAGTTTAGAGTCATACACAATGTAGCCTCAGAAGAACAACAGCAACACTCATGCATCATGATGGAGGTTGGATCCACACAGCAGCAAGACACCGGCGTGCAGGTAAGATGCCATAGTCATTTATTGTTATTATTTTACATTTGTTGACCCAGATAGTCTAGCTGAATATATGTCCATTTTCAGTAGAGGCCTGTGGAGAAAAGCTCCACACATAACGTAATAAGCAGACAAGTTGTTAATACAGACAGCCAACATGATAGAATTGTACACCAGCCTGTTAACTAAATCAACATACATGTAAGGAACTCAAACAGTTTAGAGTCATACACAATGTACCGTTGGTTTCAAAGCAATCCTACCTAAAAGCATAACGGTTATGCAATAAGGCAAAGCCATATACATAATAGTTAGGGCTCAGAAAGGGTAGAGAAGTAGAAGGAGTATGAAAGATACAATGATATGGAAGAGGCAGGAGTCAAGAAGGGAAGTGAGGAAAAGAAGGAAGACAGTCAAGAGGAGGTGGGAGGGATGGGAGAAGTAGGTCAGAGCATAGAAGGACATCAAGGTGAAAGAAACAGGGTAGAAGCTAGTTTCTATGCACAATGAGGGGTTAAAGGTAAAGAGAGGGTAGGGAGAGGGACGTTAGCCTGGACTCCAAGAAGAACAAAGCCAATGGTTTTGGAAGTACAGTTTGAGTTGTCGTTTGAAGAGAGGTAAGGGTGAGATTAGAGTTAACCCCTGGTATGTACATATGACTGTTCTGTACACTGTTACTTCATGCACGCATAAGGTGTGCATGTGGTATGTATCTGTCATCATGATATATATATATACAGACATTATGTGCAGCTGATGTGTATAAGGGAACTAGTGTACTACTGTACTGTATCATGTGCAAAACAAATGGCACACATGTGCCCACTGACATTACTCTCTTCACACTTCCAGGTCCCTCCCATCTAGCAACGAGGCAGGCCATACATGCTGGTGAGTCTTTTTAACATTATCTGTAAAACAATTTATAAAACTAGGAAGAGTAGTGTAACTCTGTAGTAGACTTGCTGGTGACTGTGTTCACAATACCCGTAATACACAGTTGTAGTAAATTGAGTAGTGTAACACGGTACTGATGTGTGTGTTTACTGTGGGGTGTGCATGTGTGCAAGTGTGCCTGTGCCCAAGTGTGCATGTGTGTTAGTGTCCATGAGTGCATGTGTCCATTTCTGAATGTGTGCATTAGTATTGAAGTGCATCTCTGTCAAATATGTATTGAGACTGTAATCTGTGTTCCATGTTTTCCTCCCGTAGGTTCTGGTGCTGCTCTGGTGACCTGCAGCAGGGAACCTGAATCTTGTGCCCCAGGTACTGATGATGATGAAATGTCTGTAATGGTGCAGGAAGGTGTGTCTGGGTCCACCATTGGTCAGCCAATTGACAGTACACAGCTTTCAACCCGTCAACGCGCACAGTCATCCTGCCGTTACATCCTTTGTCACCATTGTCCCTAGGTGATGGACAGTCTGCAGTGGGCATAGATCAGGGTAATGTGGTACCTGTGGTACATGCATCCCCACAAGGCAGCCATGAGCAGGGGCCTCCAATGGTACCACGCAGACAGTCGCCCATGGGTTCTCATGGGGGCATCCGTGGCCGTACTGCCTCTGGCCGACGTGCCCAAGGAGGTATGTCAACCTCCACTATGTTTCGAACTGTCATGCAGGCACAGGCACATATGGAAAGGTACACCAGACAGGGTCTGAGGGAGCTGAGAGCATGTCGCACAGCCATGACAGACGGCATGCGTGACGTTGCGAATGCTATCCTTAACTTCACAGATGCCGTTGACAGACGTTGTGGGGGCATAGAACAGCTGCTCCACAACCAGATGTCCATGGGCCAGGGCGATGGTGTGTGTTTGCGACGTCGACGTGGCCGTATGCCAGCAACAGCACCAGCTGGCAGTGGCGCGCGGCGACAACAGGCCCACTCGCACCTCAAGTGCCAGCACCAGCCCCAGCAATGCTGGGTCTGTGCTGTCATCAAGGCATGCGAGACCACATGCACGTGGCTCTGGACAGTCCCAACAGGGAACTGTGTCCAGTCAACACACCCCTGCTTCCGATGACAGTACCCAGTCTGGGTTAGTACCGGATACGGCCCGTAGCACCCCTGCCAGGCACAGGTACCGTGTCCGTGCCCACAGACACTGATCTGGATGACCTGACAGGTGCAGTCTGTGGCTGTCCACAAAACCCTGTACATGGCAGCCATTATGTGGGACTGTGTGCATGCTTACACACATGCAGAAACCTAACACCTAGGGCAAACACATACACACACACACTGCACCAACACCGGTCCACCTTGTGCTGCTGCCCCTCACAAACACACATGCACACACATGTCAATTGGTGTTACCAGTGGCTGGCTTGGGCATACCTAACCCACACCCTGTGCATATGATGACACTGTGCCACCTCCTGCATACTACAACATCGGTGCAGGTAAAGGTAAACACGTTGCTGATGCACAGGGTGACTATAGATGTGTATAAGTAGTAACATGTTGGTAACTGTTCACTGTTCCAGTATAATTGTGTGTATATCCCAGCAGTCCTGCTGCAGTAACTGTATGAATGTCCTCAATTGTTATCTGCACCCATACTACTTACCAAAGTGTACCAGCTGCACACCATCACATGCTAACATTGACTATGGCAATGTGCATCTTGTGCTGTTACGTAGATTCAGCTATATGTAACTGTTCTGTCACACATGCATTTATACACACCCTGCTACCCACACACATGCACACGCTCACCTGCCATTCCCATTATTTATCACCCTACATGAGTAGCTGTTGATACATGACAGGTACACATTTGAGAAGTGCACTATGTTGTTTACTACTGGCGTCCCCTTGTCTACCTGTACTCACAGGGTGCAGGCAACCTCATCGGTTGAAAGATGTAATGTGCATCAGGTACTGTAGTACCCTGATTGCCACATCAAACATGTTTCCCATATGGAAATGCACACACAGACACATCCCACATCCACACACTTGCCACATTCAGGCTTCAGAGCACTATCTAGGTATATTCGGGTACATGTGCGTGTTACAGTAGCATGTAACACTATACTGAGTACTGGCAGTTAGTTGTCTGTTGTCATGTTGTCTGTATAGAATAAAAGAATTGTTTGATTATCCTACTCCATTTTGTGGACATTACTTGAAGAAGTGTTACCTTACATGTGTTATTGGTACCACCACCTTCTCTTTTGTAGTTTAGTTTGTATAGGGTGCTATCAACATCACTGCTTGTTAAGGGTAATGACCACCCTGCAGTGCATAGCCCCATGTGGCAAAAGCCACATCCTACCCCATCATTGTGCACACACACTAACCCCACCAACAGTAAAACACATACTTTCCATTTGCAAGATTCAAGCCCATACCTAACTGTGTTATGACAGTAGAAACAGACACATTAGCAGAGTGTGTCATTTGCAGTAGTTGGAGAAATCGTTACTAATGCTGTACTTAGAGGGTGCTGACATCATCTGTGTGTAGGAGGAGGGATGTGCACCCTGTAGTGTGTTCTCCCAGTTGGCCAAAGGCAGTTAACCCTCCCAGCATAGTGCACACACATACATTCCCTTTGCAGGATTCAAACCCCTACCTAACTACGTTATGACATTAGAGAAAGACGCATTAGCAGAGCGCGCTATGTGAATTACTGGAGGACTTTTCTACAGGTAATATAGTTATACAGTCCTGACATCATCAGTGTTTTAAAAGGGGGATCTGCATCCTGTACTGTACTGTCACAGTTGCTAATAGGGACATTTCCAACACACACATCGATGTGTTTGAGGTTTGCATATGTGGGGGATCCAGTACTCCAATGTGATTAGTATATGGTTTGATTGCAACAATGAGGGATATACTACCAGTGGTGAGCAGTTTGTACTCATGGTTGTGATGATCAGGTCTAGTATATCTGCCCCTCTTGTGGGAAGGTTGGTTACCTGTTCCATATCCAAAGAATGTCTGATCTATGGGAACCCTAGAGCTTGGGTATTGTGGCTTGTGTAATGTTCACAGTCTATGTTTGGGTAGCTGACGTCACCCAGTATGATGGTGTTTGCAGAGTAATCTAAACTGTCCTGTGTCAGCATGAAGGTTGTGTGGGAGTCCTGAGTTTGAGAGGGTGCTGTAAGAGCTCCTCTGTGTCTCTTTCCATGTGGTCAAGGGAGGTACGTCTCAGGTTGTTTGCACCAGCATGGACAATGTCTGCCTCATAGCTGTACTTGCTGTGGAGTGACCTGTGTGCCTGTGTTATGTGGCACATGCTATCACCTGACAAGTAGCTAACTGTGACCCTCACCTTGCTCTGTCTGGAGGGCGGCACGTCTGTCAACAGCTCATGCCAAGCAAGTTCACACTCCTCATAAATGATGTGGAAACCTTCAAAGGCCCAAGGCCTGTTGAAAATATGGACCAGACTGCAGATACCTGTATAAAGGCATTCTATGGACACATTCAGGAATGCATGGATCATGAAGCCACATATGAAAGCATGACCCAATTCTCCAAAGGCAGATGTCCTGGGTGCCGGACACCAGCCATAAACACACTATACAATAGAAGGATGACGCCACTACATGATACAACAACCTCCCAAAATGTGAAGGCACCACTGATGCGTATTGGAAGACAACTACAGGCACCCATATGATTGTCTAAGGCCATCTTTGAGAGAGGGTTCCACAAGCCACTGAGGATAATCACAAGGCTGCCTGTAGTTATGTTAGTAACCTGGGTGGTACTACCCAGATATGCTCAGAGGTAATCCAAGATGTCACACAAAATACAAAACACACAGACATTGCCATCATCCTAGTGGACAGGTTCAATGCTGCCTTCTCCCCCCACCACACCAAAAGGGCAAATATGTCTCGCGGCACAGTGCTGCCTCCCCTGACATCACAGATGCTCAGGTAAGAGATGCCCTTCCCAAAGCAATAAACACTGCATCAATGGGACCAGACAGTGTCCCAGGCTATGTCCTACATGAACCACAAGAAGAGCTACACCCAGACATAACACCACTGTTCAATCCCAGCCTTAATACACAATATGTGGCCAGAGAGTGGCATACAGCAACAGTGGTCTCTCAACATTCAGGTGGTGCCTTCACGGATCCTGGACACTACTCAACCTATATGTCTGACTAGCTTTGTCTGCAAAGCTATGGCAAGGATCATCATGAACCTCACATATCTAGATATTGTGGACCTACAGACATGTCACCATACACAGTTTGGCTTTGTCAATGGCAAATCCTGCCTCTCCAACCTGTTTGATTTCTTTGAAACAGTCACCAAGGCCACTGTCAAGGGGAAGGAGGTCTACACAGCCTACCTAAACCTTGCATAAGCCTTGGATACAATACCCCAGTTGTGCATTCTAGGGAAGCTCACCAGTGTACATATTAACCCCTATGTCACTATGGGTATTGCACAGTGGCTCAAGGGCAGAACACACATGGTAGAATTGCTGGAGCCATGTCAGCCTCCAACCTGGTACAAGTGGTGTCCCACAAGGCACAGCCCTGGGAGCTGTCATGTTCATTATATATTTATCATAGGTACAGGCCAACATGGAAGTACTGTGGCTCAGCAAGTCGCAGGTGACTGCAAACCAGACACCATAATCAACTCACCAGCTAACACATGCACCCTCCAAAAGGGACTCTTGCAAACACACGACTTGTGCCACAGCCATGGCCTCAACGTGAATGACAGAAAGTGTATAGTCATCCCCTTTGTCAAACACAAAGTGGCCACAACGTACCACATATGTGTTAATCCATTAAGTGCAGACAAAGGAATTATGGACCTTGGGGTACACAGGTTGATAGCATTCTACCATTTGACAACAACATGGACAAAGTGGTTAGGTAAGCATGTTATATGGGCCACATCATCATGGGATCCACATGTAGATCAGGGGAGGACATTGTGCCCCTTTACTCATCCCTCATCATGCCCATAATTGACTATGATGAACCTGTCGGCATGCACCTTACCAGACACCTGCAGCAACTGGAGATACCACATATGTACCTCGACAAGGGGATCAAAGGGCTCAAACAGATGCCACATACTGACTGGTTAAAGTAACAGCAGCTCTACTCAGTGACATACTGCCTCTTCATAGGCAATCTGTGCCTGACATAGAAGGCCAGGTCATACCCTCACTTCATGGCCATGCTGCATCTCAGAATATCCAGATCCCACCAGGACACACGCTGGAAATACTTGAACCTCAGGAGTGATATACATAGGACATGCTGGAGGGGCACATTCACAACTCAGAGGCTCCCTTCATTCCTGAATATTATCCCAATAGAGGTTAGGCAGACTGACTCAGTGACTATCTTCAAGAGTGATATTAATGACAGGATGTGACATTGTAGGGTTACCCTGGGTATCACTTATGTGTCACTGTGAGACAGAGGCACAGTATACTAACCTTGGAAAAGGACATAGCAAGACAGATTCACAATGCATGTTGAAAGGCACACACATTCTGGCTAGGTGGATACATGCCCTGGGCAGACATCCCTGTACGGACCTATGGACCTATGTATCTTTATCACCATTGTCCCTATGTGCTGTTAATCACCAATGTAATCTCAATACTATGGTAGCATGTGCAAAGGTCAGTTGTCAGTCACCTCTATGGTACAGTTGTGGAATATGTGTGTCATGTAGTAATGTCACAGCTGCCACATGTACACAGTCAATCCTATCCCCTACCCATGGATGTACATCACATGTATGAGATGGAAACACATGGCCAAACTGTGGACTAAGCACTCTGAACCCAGTACTGGCATAACCTGTCTGGTGGCATGAAATACTACAGTGACAGCAATACCAGTCTGATGTGGACCTACACGGACAGCAATACAAGCATGGAAACACAACAGGTCAGTTGTGAAGCCTAAGGATAGCATCCTGCATGACTGGCAGACATCTCTGCAGCTGGCACACAGGCATACATTAGGCCTGCACACAGCACACATAACACATAGCACACAAATCCTGTGTGTCAAACAAGCACAGTCTGTACAGCTATACAACACTACTGCCGCAGTTGTGTTAGGTACTTTTATTGTCCAGTACAGTGAGACAATGCTCACCAGGCTGGAAAAGGTGTAGGTCACAGTGATATGCTCATGGGGCACTATGGTTCACCACATAACACAAACATACAAGTCAGTCAGATGCATGGACACATATGACTCAGTCATTGTCCATGCCACCACAGCTGATGTGGGATGTCCCTCACTGGGATACATGATAGGGAACATGGAAGGGATCACTGAGCAAGTGACACAGGCTGGTAGACCCCTGACCTTGGTTGGCATCAGACCCTCACCAGTGATTCTGACAAATTGCTGAATGCTAATGAATTAGTGTAGCTACAACACCCTAGCTGAATGGTTCTTAGCATGCAGTCACTGCATTGCTATGGAATACTGTCTTACCACTCCCACAACAGGTGAAAACATGCAGCTCCTGTACATCAACAACATGTAGACTATATGCCCCAGACCAGGTGTGCATCCCTCACTACTAGGCTGATAGCATCTACATCTCACACTGTATATACACATCCCACATGCTGCACCTGCACAGAAGACCACGGTCATAATGTTACCCTGTGCAAATACCATGTATTCACATGTGGCAGGCATCACACATGGTAACTATTGAAGGTCACAGGTACATATGTGTATTTGGTACACACATACATCATGTGTGCATTGCCATAACTGGTTTAATCAATGTCATGCATTATTGTGAGTGACAACCCACACACATGGGTATTCTGTGTGTGCAAAACACACGTGGCATGTCTGTAATCAAAAGCCATACATAATTGTGATCTCGTTTAGAAAGGGGTATGTGCATCCTGTAGTGTGTTTTCCCAGTTGCCAAAACGGATATATCAATCATACACACTTACCCCCCCCCTTCGCACACACTTGCCACTTGCTGGATTCAAACCCCTACCTAACTATGTTATGACACTAGAGACGGATGCATTAACACAGCACACTATTTGCATTACTGGGAGACTTCCTTTCCCCTGATATACTTATAGGGTGCTGACATCATCAGAGTTTAGAAAGTGGAATGATCATCCTGTGGTGTGTTTTCTCAGTTGCCAAAAGGGATGATTTTTTCATACGCACACACTTACCCCCCTTCATACACACTTGCCACCTGCTGGATTCAAACCCCTACCTAACTAGGTTATGACACTAGAGACAGACGCACTAGCACAGCACGCTATTCGCATTACTGGGAGACTTCCTTTCCCCTGATATACTTATAGGGTGCTGACATCATCAGAGTTTAGAAAGTGGAATGATCATCCTGTGGTGTGTTTTCCCAGTTGCCAAAAGGGATGTTTCTTTCATACACACACACTTACCCCCCTTCACACACACTTGCCACCTGCTGGATTCAAACCCCTATCTAACTATGTTACGACACTAGAAACGGACGCATTAGCTCAGCGCGCTATTTGCATTATTGAGGGGTTTCCTTTCCCCTGATATACTTATAGGGTGCTGACATCATCAGAGTTTAGAAAGTGGAATGATCATCCTGTGGTGTGTTTTCCCAGTTGCCAAAAGGGATGTTTCTTTCATACACATTTACCCCCCTTCACATACACTTGCCACCTGCTGGATTCAAACCCCTACCTAACTATGTTATGACACTTGAAACGGATGCATTAGCTGAGCGCGCTATTTGGATTACTGAGGGATTCCTTTTCTCCGATATACTTATAGGGTGCTTACATGATCAGTGTCTAGAAAGGGGAATGAGCATCCTCTGGTGTGTTTTCACAGTTGCTAGGAGTAACATTTGGACCAAGTGTGTGAGCATGCCCAGTTCAGCCTTCCCATGGCATGTTGCGTGAAAGATGTCTCATTTATCTAAGTGTGTGAGCATGCCCAGTGTGGGCTTTACATATGTTGAACTCTGCAGCCCATCACATTTGTGGATGAGTGTGACCTTCAACAAATACCTCCAGTTTATGGTTGTGTGTTCTATGCCATGTTGTGTAGTTACTGTCCGAATGCTTTTTGTGTGAACAAAACAGGGAGTATACTGTGCCTGCAGGTTTTGCATGGGATACTTTGCACACAATTGTCAACATCCGTTCATACTGACCTAACACTATAGCACTGTATAGTGTAGTGTTTCAGTACTTTCACTGTGGTGGTCAGTATCCTGGGCTTTAGTCCTATCACTGCTTTACATTTCCATAGTGTGCACAACAGCCTGGTTAGGGTCCAGTTGTGCAAATCTGCACAAAGGCGGTGCCTCTACAGACCCTGGTAATTACTGCCCCATAAGCTTAACAAGTCTAGTCTGCAAAGCTATGGAGAGGATCATAATTGAGCTCATAAACAAAGATATGGGGGATATGCAGACATTGTACCCATCCCATTTTGGCTTGGTCAAGGGCAGATCATGCCTTTTGTACTGGGTTGACATCTTCAAAACGGTCACTTAGGCCATTGTTGGGGAAAGGCAGTCCATACAGCCTACCTTGGCCTTGCAAACACTTTCAACACAATACCCCACTCAGGTATTGTGGAAAACCCTAACAACTGAAATGTAAACCCATATGTCACAAGATGGGTTGCAAACTGGCTTAAGGACGGGACCCACAGGGTTAGAGTTGCTGGCACTATGTTAGACTCCAGGCTGGTCACAGGTGGTGTCACACAGGGCTCAGTCCTTGGACCCCATTGTTTGTCATGTACTTCCCAGAAGTACAGGCCAACATGGGAGGACTTTGGATGACAATGTTTGCAGATGACTGCACACTGGGCCATAGTGGACAGTGCATCAGACACGGATATCCTTCAGAAGGGACTCACAGTAACTGATAGCTGGTGCCAGGGCCATGGCCTGAAGTCAAAGTGCACAACATGTGTAGACATACCCTTCAGGAAAAGCAAGGTAACCCCAAGCTACCATATAGGTGGCAATCCTCTAAGCACAGAGGAGGTTATCATGGACCTGGGGACCCAGGTTGACAGTCGCCGTTCTTCTGAAACTCACGTTGCTAAGGTGGCTAGAAAGACCTTCTACATTGCCCACCTGATCAGGATGGGATTCACATCCAGATCTAGTGGGTCATTGTTCCCCTGTACTCTTCACTTATCAGACCGGTGATCGAGTAGAATGCCCTTTTCTGGCTGTATGTCACCCAACATCTGCAGCAATTGGAAACACCCTGAATGTCCCCCACCTAAAGGATCATGGAACCCCAACAGCTGTCATATGCTGCCAGATTGAAGACACTCCCACTCTATTCACTCACATACCGTCTGCATAGAGGTGACATGTGCCTGACATGCGAGGCCATGTCCAAACAGGGATTAATGGACATGCTCCACCTCAGAATCGGCAGATCCACCTGAACCACTAGTGCAGGTGGCGTACACCTTAGCAGGGATGTACGTTGGACATGTTGGAGGGATGGAGTTATCACCCGGAGACTCCCTATGCTGTGGAATACAATCCCGGTCCATGTGAGGCAGAGCACCTTGCTGGCTGTGTTCAAGAGGTATCTTGACCTGTGGATGGAAGGTCATACGTTTAACCCAGGGATCGTCACTGTGTCACTGCTGGAGAGAGGCATGACATAATAATGGGCACAGTACTGTTTCCATATAAGGGCTGGTGTATGCCAATGAACTCTGTGCTAGGCTTATACCTGCCTTAGGGAAGATAGCCTAGTATAAACCTATGTACCTATGAACCTATCTGACCATGTTGCATTATGTTCAGATGTGAACTACTTACAACAGCCTCATCCAACATCAGTTGTGTATTCCACAACATGGGTGTACATTGGCAAACACTACTGATGTGCCCTAGGCCATTTCTAATGCTAGTCGGAGAGTGTGTTTGTCCATCAGCACATTGTAAGTGTAGTTTGCCATGACATATGTCTTGTTTAGTATACTGTGCCTCTGTCTACCTGTGACATAACATTGATACCCAGGGTAAACCTCCCATCTCCCATCCACTCATTAGGATTCCTGTTGAGGGGGCTCAACGAGTGTCTCTACGGACAACCTGTACTGGTAGTTTACTCATGCGTGGGGGTGGCTTCTGTGTTTTGGATAATGCAGTACAGCCTGTCCTGAATATGTCAGTGCTGGGGTTCAGGTCCCTCATGTGCATAGCTCCCTGCCATTCAGATTGTACAAGGTGCAGCATGTGCATTGATTCCAGCTTGGACATGGCTTTCTACATCAGGCACAGCTTGCATCTGGGTGGACAGCATGGCAGTGTGTGGAGCTGCAATCTTTTTAATCAGGCTACACATTACATGTGTTCCAGCTCTGTCATACTCCTGGTGAGGTACTGTTGTGGACTTTACAGGTGCTGGATGTGTCTGCATGAGGTACACCCCACAGGGGCTGTTGTGGTCATTTCTAATGTCGATGAAAGATAACTGCAGAACCACAATGACCTCCCCTTAGCTAGATGTCAAACAGCATGGACCATGCAATCACAAATAAAAACAGGACCCTCTCCACAAAGGGAAAGTGTCCTGTCTGGTGGACCCCAGCCATAAACAAACTGTATGACAGATGAGGGTTACTAATGCAAGACAGAGCTACATCTCCAAAAGGGAAGACAGCTGTGATCAGCACTAGTAGAAAGCTACATTATCTCATAAAGACATACAAGGTCAACCTGGGGACATAAATCACCAAAAACAATGAAGGTAACCACACTGCTTTCTTCAGTTATGTCAGACACCTGGTTGTGAACCCTCAGATATGCTCAGAGTTGGTACACAACAACATATATTTCAGTGACCTGACAGATATTGGCAACATTCCGGCGGACAGCTTCAGTGCGATTTACCCCCTCCCTCACCCCCAAAAGAAGATAGTTATCACTGCTGTATGTAACCTCAATGTCATCTTGGATGTCCATGTGAGAGCCGCACTCAGCAAAGACAAGTACACAGCATCCATGGGACCTGCTGGTATCTCCGGTTGCATGCTATGTGAACTCCAGAAGGGCTGGACCCATATATACAACTGCTATTTAACCTTAGTCTTGCTACAGGATATGTACCTGAACACTGGCATACGGCAACAGTGGTCCCACTCCACAAAGGAGATGCCTCCACAGACCATGGCAACTACCACCACACAAGCTTAACCAGCCTTGTCTGCTAAGATATGGGAAGAGTCATTATGGAGCTCTTACACAGACACATTACTGACCTATGGACCCTTGTTCCCACCTAGTTCAGCTTTGTACAGGGCAGATCCTGCCTTTTGCACCTAGTTGACTACTATGAAACTGTCAGTAGGGCCATCGATGAGGCTACGCAGTCCACACAGCCTACCTGCACTTGGCTAAGGCCTGTGACACAATACCACACTCAGGCATCATAGCCAAGCTCAACAGCTGACATATGACAGCATATGTCACAGGATAGGTTGCAAAATGGCTAAGAAACAGAACCCATAAAGTCAACATTGCAGGTGCCTTGTCAGATTCGAAGCCAGTCACAGGTGGTGTCCCACAAGGATGTGTCCTGGGACCCCTCCAATTGGTATTTACTTTTCAGATGTGAAAGCAAACATAGGGGGGTTGTGGCTGACACAGTTTGCAGATGACTGCAACCTAGGCACCATAGTGAATACATCAGCCAGCACACACATACTACAGAAAGCCGTCACAAAGGCGGATAGCTGGTGCCAGACGCATGGCCTGAAACTGAATGCAACTGATGTGTATTCATCCCCTTTGGGGGAACAAAGTACCCACAGATCAATACATAGACAGCAACCCACTGAGCACAGACAACAAATCAGACACCTGGGGACACATGTAGATAGTGACATCTCTTTTGACACCCCTGTTGCCAAGGTGGTTAGGAAGACTTTCTATCTTGCCCACCTTATCATGGAGGGTTTTCCATCAAGATCATAGGAGGTCATTGTTCCACTATCCTTCTCCCTTATCAGGCCCATGATTGAATACAAAGCCCCATATGGTATGTACCTCGCCCAGCAATTGCAACAGCTGGAGACACCCCAAAAGTACCTACCATGAAGATCAGGGTTCTTCAACACATGTCATATGCTTCCAGAATAGAGGAAATCCAGCTTTGTTCAGTGTCATACCGCATACTTACAGGTGACCTATGCCTGACATACAAGACCATGTCCAATCAGGATTTGGTGGACATGCTCCACTGTAAGCAATCCAAATCCACCAGAGCCATGAGAGCTGAGGATTTGAACCTCAGCACATACATGTATAGGACATGCTGGAGGGACAGAGTCATAACTCAGAGGCATCTCACACTCTAGCAGAGTATCCCAGTTCATGTTTGACAGAGTCCCTCACTGACTCTCTTCAGGAGACATCTGGACAACTGCATATGAGACGGAGGCACAGGCTAGACAGAGGCACAGTCATGTTATTCAATTACATAAGGGGGTCATAATGTGTCACTACTAAGTCAGAGGCACAATATTCAGAATCTATTCTGTACACTTATTACCACTATAAGGGGTGGCAATATCCACATCACTATGGCTAGGCTTATACATGCACTAGGGCAGATAGCCTAGTAGTAGACTATGACACTATGAAACACCAGTGTATGTGTAGGTATTATCAATCAAACACTATGATGTGGTTTGGGGGGCTTGATATCGCCCTGTATTCCAACATTGTTTTGTCTATTCCTTCTAGCATGTCTAGGGATCAGTTGCTAGTGTCCTCTCCTGCCCAGCTGGTGAACCTGGGAATATTGAGGCAATGTTACACTTGCCTCATGTACACTGACAACCCTCTCCTTCTCCCATAAAACACACATACATGTGAGAGATGCAACTATATAGCCAAAGTGGAGGCTGAGCTCTCTCAACATAGGACTAGCAAGACCAGAGAGAAGGTGAAGGTAACCACACACATCATAAATCCAGTCTCACATGGGACTATCACAACTTAAGATCATACACATAGACACACAGAGACATACTCGGAGGCTCTGATCAGAATTCTACCAAAACGGCAGTGGCCACCACAGCAGACACTCACACAACTGCCTCCACAGGGCACAGCACATGCAACACATTGACCATAGAGCCAGCGTGCCAAACAGTCACAGCCCTTAAGGCCAAACACAATGCCAGACACACTTGTCATAGGTGACTCCATAGTCAGACACACTGACGTCCCGCTCACCAGATCGGGTACGGAGGAGGTCACAGTAAGCTGCCTATCGGGCACTGGAATCCACCACATAATGCAAGCACTCAGGTCACTCAACTGCAAGTACATGTCTGACCCAGTCATTATCCATGCTGGTGTGAACGACCTGAGATGTACCTCCCTGGACTACATGGAATGAGACATAGAGGATCCCTCTAATTATGTAGGCCAGGCAGGTGGTGACCCTGACCTTGAGCAGTATCCTACCTTCACCAAGTATGATGCCACATAAACAGAGACAAGATGATCAGCTGTAATATTTTGCTTAAACTATGGTGTCATTCAAAGGGGGTCTAATGTCTGTCTGCCTGGGATGACATGCTGGACAGGCCACGGTGATTTGCAAGGGATGGCTTGCATCTGTCACCCCTGGGCTTCCGGATTTCAGATGATGCTCTTGCCACCCCCATTGTGCCTTTTTTATGCAAGATTCAGATTCTACACCTACCACCCTAGAACACAGTAAAGGAAAGACACTAAGGGTAATACTGCTCAATGCCAGAGGTCTCAACCTCAAGCTGCACACACTGTATGCCCTTCTCAGTCTGTAGCACATTGATGTCTGTGCTGTGCCTGAAACCTGGTTCACAGCTTCTGACAGCACCCCGGCAGTATCGGGTGTTACCTCATATCATGCATTCCGGCACCAGAATCCGGACAACACCAAGAAGGATGGTGGGTGTCCATATTCATCAAGGACACCCTCACCTCATGGTTGGTGGCAACACACGATGCATCGGAGACCATCCAGGTGCCAGTGACTGTAGGCAAGACTGCTCTGCAGTTTGTAGCATGTTACACGCCACCCTCTCAAACTTAGGTACCTCACACAACTATCCTGCAAACACTGAAGGGGATAAATGTATCTCCAAACACCATCCTACTGGGTGATCCCAACTATCCACATATAGACTGGGATCACTAATCAAGCCACAACACTGTAACACAAAGGTTCCAAGAGTTCATACACTCAAATGCCATGGAACAACTGGTCACCATCCCCACAAGTGGAGACAACATACTAGAACTCATCATCACGAACATGGGGTCACACTGTTCAACACCAGAAGTATACCCATCATTGGTGAGATCAGATCATGGACTACTCTCAGTGGGAGTCCACATCCTACACACACCCCAGATAGAAAAACAAACAGTGAAGACCTTCTCAAATGCCGACTTCACATTTCTAAGGACTGGTGTGGTCTCTTTCAAGGCCCCCAAGCCAGCGGACACCATTACCCAAGCCGCTGTATCACTTACAAATGCCTTCTACCAGCACCTCCAGGACTGCATGGATCATGCAATCCCAGACAAAACAAAGACTCTTTGTACCACAGGCAAGCATCCAGTCTGGTGGACCCTAGCCATAAACAAGCTCTACAACACAAGGAAGGAGCTACTACGAGATAGAGCGTAATCCGTAGGGGGGAAGACACCCCTGCTCATTGTGAGTAAGACACTGGGTTCCCCCATACAATCATCTGAGGCTAGTTTTGCGAGTAAACCCACTCAGGACCCAAGGGACAATCATGAGGCCTTTTTTATCTATGTTTGAAACCTGGGAGGGAACTCCCAGATATGCTCAGAATTAGTTCGGAATGATGTAGATATCACTGCACCTACAGACATTGCCAACATACTGGCTGACAGGTTCAGTGCAGATTTCTCCCCCCCCCCAACTGGAGGAGTATCTACACCAGAGGATTGTAGCCCCCCAAACATCTCCAATGCTGGGGTGGGAACTGCTCTATCCAAGGCGGAAAACACTTTATCCATGGGACCAGATGGTGTCCCCAGTTGTGTGCTCCATGAACTCAATGAGTAATTACACCCGCAGTTAGGGCAGCTGTTTAATCTTAGCCTCACCTCAGGATATGTGCCCAAGGAGTGGCATACGGCAATGGTGGACCCACTTCACAAAGGAGGTGCCTCCACCAACCCCGGAAACTACCATCCCATCAGCTTGACAAGCCTGTTCTGCTAAGCTATGGAGAGGATCATAATGGGAATTATAAATGAAGACATAGGGGACCTGCAAACATTGGATCCAATCCACTTTGGCTTTGTCAAGGGCAGATCATGCCTTTTAAACTTGGTTGACTTTTTCAAGACAGTCACCCAGGCCAGTGACGTGGGCAAGGCAGTCCACACAGCCTACCTTGACCTGGCAAAGGCTTTTGACACAATACCCCACTCAGGTATCATTGAAAACATCACCAGCTTAATTGTGAACCCATACATCACAGCATGGGTTGCAAACTGGCTAAGTGACAGCACACACAGGATCAAAGTTGCTGGTGCCATGTCACACTCCAGAGCTGTCACAAGTGGTGTCCCACAGGGCTCAGTCCTGGGCCCACATTTGTTCAGCATCTACTTTTCAGAAGTACGAGCAAACACAGGAGGATTATGGCTGACAAAGTTTGAAGATGACTGCAAACTGGGAAGCATAGTTGGAAACCCATCTGACACAGACTTCCTTCAGAAGGGTCTCATAGACACGGATAACTGGTGCCAGAGCCATGGCCTTACATTAAACACTAAACATTGCATAGCCATACCCTTCAGGAAGAACAAGGTTACCACTAGTTCCCATCTAGGTGGCAATCCTCTAAGCACAGAGGAGGTTATCAGGGACCTGGGCACCCAGGTTGACAGTAACCTTTTGTTTGACACTCACATTGCCAGGGTAGTTTGGAAGACCTTCTACATTGGCCACCTCATCATGCAGGGATTCACATCTAGATCAGGGGAGGTCATTGTTCCCCTGTACTCATCACTTATCAGACCAATGATTGCATACAATGCCCCATTCAGAATGTATCTGACCCAACACCTGCGGCAATTGAATGGGCCCACAAATTCCTCAACAGGAGGTGAAAGGGTCTCAAACATATTTCTTATGCTGTCCGATTGAAGGAATTCCTGCTGTATTCAGTCACTTACCATCTGCTCAGAGGTGACCTGTGCCTGACATACAAGGCTATGTCCATCCCAGAATTAATGAACATGCTTCACCTCAAGACCTCTACATCCATCAGGACTACAAGGGCAGGAGACTTAAACCTCAACACAGATATTAATAGGATGTGCTGGAGGGACAGATTCATCACCCAGAGAGTCCCTATGCTGTGGAACAACATCCTGGTACATGTGAGGCTGAGCACCTCACTGGCTTTGTTCAAGTGAGATCTTGCCCAATGGATTGGAGATTGCAGGTATACCCCAGCGATAACCTCAGTATCACTGCTTGACAGAGGCACAGCAAAATAATGGGCATATTATCCATCAAATTGAAGGGGTGGCAGAAGCCACAAAACTCTGGGCTAGGCTTATAAATGCCCTAGGGCAGATAGCCTAGTATGAACCTATGAACCTATGAACATAGGCCTGGGGCAGTTCCTGCTATTAGGACAGTGGTCTGCAGCAAGCTATATAGTAGTAGTCAGTTTTAGCCATTGGTTTTTGACCATGGCTATTCCATGTTGCTTCTTGTTGTGGTACAAACATGGGTGTGTGGTTATCCATGCCATTTATTGCTAGTCACCCTCATTTTTATCTGGTTCCATGTTTTTGCACATGTACATCACTGTATGAGGTGTGACCTGGTAGTGTCAGGGTGCTGATGTGGGCTTTGACCCTGTTTTCTATTACAGCACTGATATCTACATTCTCTATACTGTGTGTGTTTACACTGCACGCATCTTGATGTTTATACTTCTGGCATTGGGTAGCATTACATCTAGGTTCCTATCCCTTGTGGTACCCATGAGGTGGGTTTGTGTTTTGTGGTTTATGATTGTTGAGGGTGGATGTTAGTTGGGGTCCTCAGGTGTGCATATGGTACATGATATTACATTACTTAACACATGGCATTCATGCCTCAGGTGGTGCTGCAGGGCCGCCTCTGTCAGATGCACATACTACACTCCCTGTACATGTTTGGAAGCAGGTTGTGTCATGTTAGGCATCCCTGTTACTGTATGAGTGAGTCAGAGCGGTTATCAGTCCCAGTGTTCCTACTGACCAAGTGCATGTGCTATGCGTTGCCTCTTTGCCAAGGCCAGGGCATACTGGGCACGCCTCCTTCTGCCTACTGGGACAAGGTCAGGTTGTTCCTCCTCCGAGTCACCTCCTGCCTGTGGTGGCCTTGGCAATGGTGGGGGGATGTTTGGCCCAGCCCTGTGCTGGTCCTGCTGCAGCTGTTTCCGCAGGATCATATTATGTAGCATAGCACATATCATGATCATTTGGGTACATGTAGTTGGTGTGTACTGCAAGGCTCCACCAGATGTGTCCAGACACCGGAACCATGACTTGAGCAGCCCAAACACACGCTCTATGACATTACGTGTTTGTGCGTGTGCCTCATTATGGCGTTCCTGTTCAAGTGTGTGTGCATTTCTGATGGGTGTCATCAGCCACGGCTCAAGTGCATAACCTGCATCCCCCACTAGGTGTCCGTGTGGGAAGTCCCCATTGGCAAATGATTGGTACAGCTGCGTCAGATGCCAGATATGGGAATCGTGGTAGCTCCCAGGGCAGCCAGCACACACATTCATTATTATGCCCTGGGCATCACACACGACTTGGCAGTTGATGGAGGGGTATCCCTTGCGGTTAATGTAGGCTCTACCCCGCTCACCGGCTGGTGCTTTGATGCGTATGTGCATGCAGTCTATTGCACCCAGCACCTCAGGGTAACCCGCTATTTGCTGGAAGAGACGCATATTGCTGGCCATAACCTCACGGTCATTAGGGACATATATATGATCACCGACATGTGCTGACATGGCATCCAGGAACTGGTGCAGTACTCTGGAGGCTGATGCCTGTGATATCCCCATCATATCACCAGTTGGTCTCTGGAAGGTACCTGTTGCTAGTATTCTTAGGCCAACACATACCTTGGTTTCCACTGGGATGGGTTCCCTCTGTTGGTTCTGTGTGTGAGATGTGGCCTGCACAGCTCAACAATCTGCTGCAGAAGGTCTCTGTCCACTCTGTAGCGCTCTACTATCTCCAGCTCATGTAACCCATGGTAGGTGACCCTGGGCCTGTATACTCTTCTCCTTCTCCTCACTCTGGGTTGTCTGTCAGCATCTGCATTGTCACCACCCTCAGCAATTTGCCTATGCCTGATTATAATAGCTATGGCAGCCCCTAACATTTCTGCTCTGAGTTCAGTTTTTTCAGTTTTCAATTCTGATAGCTTAGTTTCTGGCAGTATCTCTTGTGAGAAACAGCCTGCACTGCTCTTTGCAGTGTTTTAAGTGCTGGGTTGGGCTTCTAGTCTGCTTGTGTAATTGCCTGCTTCTAATTGTTTCCACCAATTAACTCCAGCAGTATCTTCTGGCAATTTCCCTATATTTTAGTTGTTTCCTGTTTCCTCTCTGTTTCCTGAGGAGGAGCAATGTGCACACCAGCTTAAACACACTCACAGTCACTTAAACATGCGCACACATCCTTACACGGTGTTACACACGCGCACACATCCTTACACGGTGTGATCTTGGCTGATTCATGCTAAAACGCGCGCACATTGCCTTACACACGCGCACGCCCGCGCAAACCGTTGTAAACGATTTGCAACACGCTCCCACATGTTGAACCTGCCTTACACGCGCGCACACGTGCACATGCACGTATTTCAAGAAACTTTGAGTGTAGGGATAGCGTAGACCCTCAATTTCTTGACTTTCCTAGTGTTCTGTTGGGACACACCTCCCTCCCTGATGTCTGTCTGTCATCTCTTACCTTACATTGCCCTCCAATCTGGTACATTTATTGCTATCCTTCCCCCCCGTGATGTCACCTACCTCTTACTCTGTTCCTCCCCCTTCTCTAACTCTTACACTACTCAGAAAGTGCTCATTACCTATGTGGCAGTGTGATTCAGTATTGTAACCCTCATTTACATAGGATTGCCTAGTAATGACTAGTTACATGTCTTACACGGAGCTTCCCCCCTTGACAACCACTAAACAGAGGCCATATTGTTTTTAGTCTGCAAGTCCCTCCATTGACATTCCATGTAATACATAAATCCCACAATTGTGGGCTTATAAGCTTCGGTTTTCAGTTTTAGGTAGCGCACCCCGTTTGCGCGGGTGTGCGCTGCAGTTAAAACCAGAAATCCCGTGGAAAAAAAAAAGTTATATAACTTATTTTTGCAACACTTTTTCATGCCAATGGCCACATATTTGGCCATTGGCATGCTTCATGAAACATATGCACCCTTTATTTGGAGCTGACATAGCTCCGTTTTTAATTTTGCAGAAATGTACTCAGTTGTCAGCTGAGTACATTTCTGCAGCTAACACGTCCGTTACACGGACTGGTTTCGGCTTCATGGATCGCTCAAATACCTCATTTGCATATCTTTAAGCTGCAAATGAGGTATTGAGCATTTCCACGCCCAGTCCGTGTAAGAGACGTGTTAGCTATCTCTTACACGGAGATTTGGGCTGTTCCTGAATCGGGAGGCTTACACGGAGGCTTACACTACTCTTGAACTCCGTGTAAGCCTTCCTGAATCTGGCCCTTAATGTTTTGACATTGTTCTGATGGGGGATGATCTATTGTGAATAATCTTGCTTTAGAATTCCAAACTATGAACATAGCATTTTACATCATCACTGTGTTCTGAAAAATTAACAGTAATTGACATAATCTATTACTCAGACATTCTTTTTACTTCCCCCGCTAGTAAATGGCTGATGTTAATGGAATCTGGCAGGTTATAGATATAGCAGTAGGAATTTGACAAATAGATGAGTTATTCACAACAACACTCAAAAATATGTTAATATCAATAAGTGTAATATGCTTTGGTAAAAGAATACTATGGGTATATGAAATCAGTATAGCAGTTTAAAATATTAGTGTCCCCTTTCAAGACATAAACACACAGCACATAAAATGCAAACATGCTATCTGGTATCCTTACAAGTTGAATTAACACTCAGCGCTTGCTGCTCCTAAACAAACAGGTAATGATCTTCAAACACTGTTTTTCAATAACTGCAATAACTGATGTTATCATGTCATTAAGGATTACGGAGCTATTCACAGAAAAACTAGATTGGTGAATCATTACCATGCATAACATAAACCTTAATATAAATTATTGCAATATGGATTTTTAAAAGTTAACAAAGGTGACAAGCTTCCCTGTGTGGTTTGGAACCCACAACATGCCAAAATGTACATATCCTGGCCAGTTGCTTTACATGCCAAGCTAACACTTAACTAGGCTGTCACTGTAGACAACAGGTACTGTAGGTGTTTCTTAGAAATCCTGCAATGAATGGCAGAATAATGAAATACATACAATTTTAACACTTTTCATAGTGAGGATGGTAATGGCTATCAACACAAAATATGTTTAACCAATAGTACAGCATTAATTTTTCATTAAATAAACACATTTGTGTACTTGTATAGGAAGAATGATGCAAGTAATGGTCCAGTAGGTGATACAGTGGGACTGTAATGGAAAACTACAGAATGCGCAAACATCCAAGGCCTAAGTGCTATAGGCATCAGTGATGCATGAGGACAGTGGCTATGTAAAATTATTTAGTTAGATGTTGTAAAACATATGTATGTCATCAAAGGATGTAGTTACAGTTATTATTCAATTATTAAATAACATAACAACATGGGTATTGAACTCATAGTCAAGAGGGCAGTAAGTAAAAAGTCTATTGAGTTATCCCTACATTGCTAGTTCTCAAAGCAGCTAAAGCATGGTTATAAAGAATATATATGATGTATATGGGTCAAATAAATATTTGTGAATTCCAATCTGTAGGAATACTAAGGAATACAGAGAATATTGGTAATAACTGTAGGCATCTATGGACTGTTTCTGCACCTCATCAACCCTCCTTTGCAGCTCAGCTGTGTTCCTCTAATCCAGGTCATCACAGCGGTGATGAGCCTGCACTCCAGTGCGGTAGATCCCAGTCCTTTATTAATACTCTTATCATGATCTGGTTTCACACGTCAATCATAGCAACATTCCTGAGCCTGGCTCTCATCCTCTGCTCCAAACTGGCATATATGGGCTATATCTGTGTCATCTCCCCATCAATCTAGTTGGGTACACATCACACATCACAGCCTCTTCGAGGTCACCATCATGATTTTCAATTAGTAGATATCTGAAAAACAGAATAACACAGAAATGCTCACTGAAGTACCACTCAGTTCACAGCTAGCAATAGTCTGATCAGTAAATGTATCAAAATCAATATTTAAAAGTGTTGCTTATGTTATGTTCAAAGATTATTGAAAGATAATGGGCACATTTGTTTGTTTGTTTTGTTTTACATTTGTTTACCAGAAGTGTTTGTCTGTGCCAGGAGTCTGTTTTCAGCAGATCCCCAAGGAGAAAAGCTCCAAATAGATTACAATAATAACAATTTATCATAGTAGACATATAGCACATAAACACCTCCAAAACAGATTACAATTAAATATTTTAACAAATTATATGTAGTACAAACAGGTTATTTTCTATAGAGTCACACATGATGATCAAGTGCCACATGTGATACCATTTATCAATACCTATTGGTTGGTTACATGGTACACCTGGATCTTATGGCACATAATGGAAATTAATGTGGATATGCTTGAATAGGATTCAAAGAACTTCAATTTTAATAATCCTTATTAATTATGTATGGCACAAATGGTACTTAAAGCTGTGTGCATACAAAGTGCACATTGATTCTGTGAGTCTGAGTGAGAGGTGCATTGGCAACTGGTAGAATTTCTGAAGTGGTAATTAGTACGTTTTTTAAAGTTAATCATTTCAAAAGGTACATGTTTTAACTCATATTTAATCAAAATGTTAATTTTAACAGAGATTGTTAAAGGTTACTGGAGTCATGTTTATGCATACAGCTATTCTTCTAAATATTTCTGTTCAGTCCCATATACAGTTCTATAGTCAGACTTCCACTGCAAATAATAACAATGCATGGAAGAAGATTTACAAATAATCCACAATTTGTACTGGTAATTCCTTGTACTCTGTGGTCTAACTACAGAAACCTATGGATTTAAACAGCATCTATATCTAGTATGTGATGCTGATGTTACGAACATTTCTTAAATCATGTTTCCTAAAACAGTGTTATAACATGTGCTGTTGCTGTTAGAGATATTTCTTCAGTGATGCTTCTTAACAAAGGTGTTATCACTATTGACTCAATTTACTATGGATCTGTTCTACCCATGGATCCTAGGGTATTCTGATGTTTTCTGTAAGTTGTTTAATTGTTAAGAGATGTAGTATTTTAATGTGAAATGCAAGCAGACTGTGTTGGCATGATGCTACTGACTTTGGATCTCCCTTCAACATATATGTGATGTCAGAGGTTCTAATTCCAGTCATGAACTGTACAGATATTACAAGTTATGTTGTTTTTACGGATGTTATATGAAACCATTACTGATACTTTTCACATGTCATGTTAGTATTTCTCACAGACAGTGTTATATAGATATATAGCATTGCACAGGACTGCATAGTGTTTAGTTTGATATATGCTATTCACAGAATCAAATGCATGAATGTGCTCATCCATGATTCTTATCATGTGCATATCATTGTTTTCCAGCTGAGCAACTCTCCAATGGTTGACAGCTTTTCCTCCCAGGAAAATGACATCATAATTGATGCTCTCCACCAACATGGAAGGAGTCTCCTAGGCTATTCAGGGGATACTGTTTGGATAAATGAAATCTGGACGGACCTCACCAACACGATCAATGCAGTTGAAGACCATAGCCCATCTCGTGAGGTGAGTAGATGTTGCTTCTCAGACACGATTCTTCATGTAGCCAACAGAGTGACATGTTATGAGAGGTTGAGGGATGCCATCGGTGGTAAACCATCACTGGCACCTCCTGATGACATCACAATTTTTTTAGCATCACTGCATACAGCAAGAGGGGAGCAGCAAATCCCTATGCAGGCTCCACAGTACAAGCCACAACTTCTGCATAACAGGAGTCCTCAAGTGCACATATAAGTGGCATGCTATGTCACACATAGCTGTACCTGTAGTGCTCAGGATTATGCAAACAACAATGTATCAATAAACAGCAGTGCCATTACACCAACAATGTAGTGTGTTAAGCAGCAGTATAGAGACACACACCTGTTGTTTCTTGCTGTAGGTCCAAAGTAGATGGACCTGTGAATATTAATGCAGTAAACATTACAACTGCAGTTTGCACTGTTGTGTCTGCAGCTCATATCTACCAATACATGTAATTATACTTACACTCATCATCCTTGCTTTGTGTGGAAGCTTGCTCACAGCTCAACTCTCCTGCTACTGTAAATCAAACACAGGAATACATGAATGCACATGCTTATGCACTATGCAGTGAGTGCCCAAATATTCATCCCTGTACTGAACATAAATACATACATGTCTGTCCTAGAACTCCCACTTCAATCCCACCACCAGGGATTTGTTAGTCCCCTCCTGCTCTATGTAGTGAAGCCAAAAAGATTTTGATGTTGTCAGGGGGAGGTGGTCAGTGGTGGTCCATCACATGTGGTATCCCTCGACGTCTCATAACATGTGACTATGTTGGCTGCATGAAGAACTATGTCCAAGATTTGATTGTGGTTTCCAGTGACATTGATCATGTTGGTGATACATACATGATAAGATTCATGAATGTGGACATTTATGCATTTGAATCAATGAACAGTACATGTTAAAATAAACAGTATGCATTCCTGTGCAATGCAAACATCTGTATAACACTATCAGCAAGAAATATTGACAAGAGAAAAGTATCAACAATGGTGTTATACAACATAACTTGTAATATCCATATGCTTTGTGACTAGGATTAGAACCTATGACATTACATATATGTTGAATACAGTTCAAAAGACAACAGCATCATGCTACCACAGTCAGCTTGCTTTTCATATGATAATACTCAATCACTTAACAATTAAACAACTTACAGAAAGTGCTGGAATACCTTTGTATCTGTAGGAAGTACAGATGCATAGTACATTGATACAGTACTGATAACACCTTTGTTATGAAACATCATTGAAGAAACATCCATAACAGCATAAGAATATGGTGTAACACTGTTTAGGAGTCAAGATTTAATAAATATCTGTAACATCTACATTACATACTATATACAGATACTGTTATAATCCTTAGGTTCCTGTAGTTACACCCCAGAGTGCAAGGAATTACTAATAAGAATTATGTATGATGCATAAATCGTCTTCCCTATACTGTTATAATTTGCATTGGAAGTCTGTCTATACAACTGCACATGGGAGTGAAGTAAACTATTTAGTTGAGCAACACCTATAGGCATAAATTTCAAGGCAACATCACTCTAGGAACTTATGACAACTTCTATAAAACTTAACATTTGAATTAAATATGACATTAAACATGTACCTTATAAAATGATTGACTTTAACAGATGTATTAATTAGCAGTGCATAAATTTTACCAGTTGTCAATGTACCTCTTACTCAGACTCACGGAATCAAAGTGCACCTTGTATGCACTCAGCTTTAAGTACCATTTGCACCATATATAATTAATGAGGTTAATTAAAATTCAAGTTTTTTGACTCCCATTCATGCACATCCATGTAAAACATTCTGTCCTGGAAAAAACAGGTGTAACATGTAAACACCCAACAGGTATTGATTAAAGGTACCACATATAGCATGCGCCTGTTATCTTCTAATACTTAAACATGACCTTCACGTGCTGATTTTGATACATTTATTGATCAGACCATTGCTAACTGTGAACTGAGTGGTACATCAGTGAGCATTTCTCTGTGCTTCTGTTTTTCTGATTTGAAGGAATTTCAAATCATGATGATGACTTTGAGAAAGCTGCAACATGTCCGTGTGCCCAGCTGCACTGATGAGAAGACGGGTTCCTATCACATTGTCGAAAGCTGACAATGTCGAACGGCTAAAATATCGAAAGTGCCATTCATCGAAACTGTTCTTGTGGGATCGCAGTACAGTGAGGATCAGTAAATTTGTTCTTTCCTCACTGTAGTGTGATCTCAGAGTTGGTATATATAATTAGCGGGGGTTGTGGGGGGCACAGCCCTCCACAAGAACAGTTTTGATGAATGGCACTTTCAATATTTTAGCCATTCGACATTGTCAGTTTTCAACAATGTGATAAAGACTCTGAGAAGACAACCCAGATGTTGACAGTCTATGCTGGATTGGAGTAGATGATGAGACCCAGGCCCAGGAACTTCACTATGATTGATGTGTAGAACCAGCTTGCAACAGAGCACTGATGGAGAACAGGGATCTTCTACACTAGAGTACAGGTTCGTCACTGCTATGCTGACCTCCGTGCGAGGTATGCAGCCAAACTTCAAAGGAGGGTCGACGAGGTGCAGAGACAGCCTATAGATGCCTACATGAAGTACCAGTATTCTACATAGTCATTGCTATTCACACAGATTTTACAGATATTTATTTGACCCATATGTATCATATAGATTTTGTTATAAACATGTTTGTTTTGCTGTGTGAATTAGCTTGTGGGGATAGTTCATTGGACTTTGTACTCACAGCTGTCTTGACTATGGCTTCGATACCTTTGTTGTTATTTTATCTAATAATTAATTAATAACCATAACTATGTCCTTTAAAGTTGTACATATGTTTCACAACATTTAAATACATAATTTCACATAACCACTGTCCTCGTGCATCACTGATGCCTATAGCACCTAGGCATGGATGACTGCGCATTACGTAGTTTTCCATTATAGACCCACTATTTGACTCACACATATATATATATATATATATATATATATATATATATATATATATATATATATATATATATATATATATATATATATCATATATCATATAGAAGTTTTTAGAGCCATGTTTTAGCTTCTGTGTGATTTAGCTTGTGTGAGTAAGTCAGTGGACATTGTAATTACTGCCCTCTTGATTGTGGGTTTGATTTCTGCACTGTTGTTTTTATTGAATAATTAAATAATAACCATAACTATGTCATTTGAAGTTGTACATACGTTTTACTACATCTAACTACAGAATTTCACATAGCCACTGTCCTTGTGCATCACTGATGCCTATAGGGTGCAGATGACTACGCATTTTATAATTTTCTGTTATAGTCTCACTGTAGCACCTATTGGTCAGTTACAAGGTGGAAGACATTAAAGTATATAACTTACTTTATCATTCTTCCTACACAAGTACACAGGCATATTTAATTAATGTACAAATTAATGCCTGTAACATTAATTAAGCATATTTGGTTACATATGTGTTGTTAGCTGTTATGTTCTCACTATGACAAGTGTAAAAATTGTATTCATTTTCTGTATTGTGCCATTCATTACAGGATTTCTAATAAACAGCTGTAGTAACTGTTGTCTACAATGAAAGCCTAGTACAATTTAGCTCAGCCGGTAAAACAAATGACCAGTATGTCTGCATTTTGGAGTGTTGTGGATTCAAATCCACATAGGGAAACATGTTACCTTAGAAAAGCAAATGCAGGCCAAAGGACACCACAAAAAAAGCGATAAATCCACTTTATTTATACAGCAGTTAAAGGTTAGTGTTTTTGTCCCTGAAACAAACTAGAAACATCATCAGACAAAATAAAAAATGTTCCAACAGCTTTTTAAATCTTGTAACCTAAAGTGCATGTGTAGTGACATCACAAACCACTCTAAACTCAACTAAACCACACCCTTGGTTCATGACATACATACAGCCTTGCTTAAGAGAAAATACCTGAATGAATGACTTGAGTACAAAATGTAATGTATAAGATAACATATCAGACATTTTAAAATTGTAAACAAATATAAATGCTAAATAGACACTGTTAAAATGCATATCTAATAAAGTGGATTTATCGCTTCTTTTTTGTGTTGACCTTTGGCCTGCATTTGCTTTTCTGTGGATTATTGGTTTGTTGCTCTTTTTTGGTTTTGGTTGAAACATGTTACCTTGGTTAACTTCACCCATAACATTTTTTCAAGAATCATATTACATAGTATATATTACATTTTATGTTGTGCATGGTAACTAAACACCGATCTAGTTTTGCTAGGAATAATGCCAAAATCCGTAATGCGCTAACAACATCAGTTGTTGAACAATGGTGTTTAAAGAGGAGTAGCTGTCTTTTATGAGCAACATGTGCTGTGTGTTAGCTCAGCTGGTAAGGATGCAGACCATCATTTTGTATACTGGGTGCTCAAGCCTTGAAAGGGGACACATATATCTTAAACTATTATACTGATATCATATACACATACCATTCGTTTAGCAAAGCATTTTACACTTACTGATATTAATGTATAATTTGACAATTGTTGAAAATAACTCATTTATTCATCAAATTACTACTGACATATCTGTAATCTATCACATTAAGTTAACATCAGCTATTTAAGAGCAGGGACAGTGCATCTTGATAAATCCTGTTATGTGTCCAAGGAATTTAGTAGCTTAATATTGTCTTCTGTTTAAACTCTTCCATAATGGTTCTCTCAACAAATGTACTTTGTACAACCTTGTTTGATAGCTGGTTATAAATCCTGGAAATAGTGTTGATGAACCTAAGTTTTTAAGCAGCTGGTTAAACAAATCCTATACCTTGGCAGGGGTCACTGATGTATCCAACAATGTTAACGATAAACATTCCTCATTGAATACTATGTTTAAAGACCTAGAACACAAGATGTATAAATTTATGTCTTTACAGTTAGACAGTAACAATTTGGTAGAATGTTTGTGACATGAGTGAGTGCCATTAGGGCTTCGACATTCAACTTTTGCTAATGGTATCACAGCAGGGTTAAAATAAGTTTTAATTTTATTAGCATTTGCAGTTCATTGTGGTGGTTCTTTCAAATGTTTATTCTTGTTATTTAATTAATAATTTTTAAATATTTACTTATTTATTTCAGATGATGAGGACCTCAGTCAGAGCAGAACAATGTGCATCGAGCAGAGGCACAGACTTGAAGATCAGTGGAGGCAGAGAGGAATGTTGAATATTTGATGTATATTATGAACTGAGATGCATATTCCATTGCTTTCAGGTCTGGATAAAACTTATAATGTAGATGTACTTTGCATTTTTGATCCATTTTGTCACCACACATTTTTTTATAAATGCATCCACAACATAAAGAACAGTTTGTTGTGCACATCTCATACACAGATTATAAGGTAAAAGGTCTCCATACAAGTGTAAGTGTTGTGTTTATTGTTTATGATGCATGGCCCACTTGTACGTCTGGCTGTGTTTCCTGATATTTAATCTGTTGTGCATAACCTGCCTCTTCACAGAGTGAATTTGAGTCTGCACTGACAGTGTTAGCACAGCTGTTTGCAGATTGTGTGGCATGACCTTCAGTTCAACTTTAATATTGTAGTTGGCTCACACACCATGTGTGTGTTTGTAAAAACAATGCTATAGCCTAGCTTGACTGACACTTGAGCAGGCACTCATTTGATAGCAACAGTTCAAAAAGAACAAACCCTGCAGGTCAACACTGGCATTGTTTCTGTCTCCAAACACGTGGTTTTTATTTTTAAAAAAACATTGTTATAGCCTAGATTGACTGACACTTGAGTGAGCACCCATTTGATAGCAGCATGTCATAATCAGCAATGATGTTACAAAATATTTAATTTGTAACCCTTCTGATTCCTGAGAATGCATGCAGTTGCACACATGCAATACTACTATACCAGATATAGTGCATTCTGATATGTGTACAGTTGTTTTGATTGAACATATCACATTGTCTTTAGAGTTTTACTCATTATATTAATGTGTGTTCAGCCAAATATCATGCTGCCTGTCTCATATGTTGTGACTATTGTCCACAACAGTGTCTGCTATATATTATCCTCAGTTACAGGATGGCATGTTTTGAATGCTCATACACATCATTGAATGCAGACAATAAAATATGTTTGTTGACCATTCATATATTATTACGATGCTAATGACACTGTTTGTGTGTGTGTGTGTGTGTGTGTGTGTGTGTGTGTGTGTGTGTGTGTGTGTGTGTGTGTGTGTGTGTGTGTGTGTGTGTGTGTGTGTCTAAGCATATAGAATTGGCAAGGAAAGAATATTGCTGTCCTTTTTAGGAGTATGATATATCAGGCCATGGGTAACTCTGTCCATAATGGCTATGTCTCAATCCGTCTGTAAATTATTATCATAGCAGTATTCTGCTCTGCTCTGATTTTTGTGGGATTGTTCAGCATGATAGACATTTCGTTTTCTTTTCTGTTGTGTGTTGCACTTAATATTTACAGAGCATGGTGCCCGCAGACATTCACCAGTCTGAAGACGATGACATGTATGTGCGAGGCTGCTGTCCAAATCATCAGAAGAATACAGTGACAATGACTACATTAACGGGGAGTCTGGACCTGCCCCTGCTGGAGCCATCCTGCCTGCACCCTGGAGCAGACATCAATGTGGCATAAATAGAGATAATTTTCAGGAGGAGGTCATGGAGGTCATTACTGATGTGTTCCAAATACATGTGAGGGACATGATAGGGAACTTCTTCAATGAGATAACATGGGCTATGCATGATTCATTCAGGACGATAGTTCGTGAAACTATTCAAGAGTCTCATCCACATCAGCCTGGTCCCTCCAGTTAGTAGGTATTGTCTGTGTGCTACATTTGTGTTCTGCTGCCAACATAGGGATTGACATTTAATTAATTGGATGTATATGCACTTTTGTGGATGCATACCATGTATATGTCATGCTTATGTCTTATTATTATGCAACATTTACTTTAGCTTCTATGTATGGATGATACACATTGCACTGTCTACACTCATTCAATTGTCCATGCATTTGGCATTTGACCTATTGATACTACTGAAGCAGGCAACCTGTAAATATGTGTCTTACTGGGATGACTGTAACCAAAAAAGTAGAAATCCAGGAAAAATGTTTGGCTTGCCACAAGTTTATTACATAAAGTTCCACAAAGCACTAAAACGAACTAGCACAGATAAACACTCCACTTTCCACTATAAACGCCCTTCTCCCAATACGTTTTCGTCATGTAACTGACTTCTTCAGATAAACACTCTAACCCCAACCTTTGTTTAAATACACACCTTAATTAATCAATTAGACTAACTAATAAATAGTTAAACAATAGCATTTAATTATAAAACATTTAAAACCATTTTAAAATAAAAACGTTCTGTTAAAACATTCCTTGTTAAAACACATTAATTTCCCTATGTTAATTTTGGATTGCCATTGTAGCAATTATTGCACATTAAATTGTAAAATAATAATAAACATTTAAAATATAAGTCTTTCATGTATTCTGCAGGGATATAATGGATATATAACAAAATGTGTAGAAGAAGTAACTATGCCCTCTGGTTGTAAATTATTAAAATTACATACAAAAGAACAATTCTTCAGTATTGTTCTGTCTCTCACCATAAAAATCTCTAAAAAATGTTTGAAACTATTATAAATTTGAAAAAGTTTTTTCTTCTTTTTCTTCGTTTCCTAAGTTAAAAAATCTAGAAGGTCAAAAGAGAACATAATATACAAATATCTATTTAAACATTCAAAACTAATACTTCAATCTATTCATAGTTTTGCTGCTCTTAATTTCAGAATGGGGGCTATACTAATATGTTCATTTAGGCCTGGGATTTGGTTTGCTTCTAGTGACATTTGCCACCACAACTCACGATATTCTAGCCTTTCTTCCCAAGGCCCTCCTCTTATGTCTTTGTCTACGTGTTCTAATACTGTAAAACTGAAACTAGCTTTTTCACACAATTTACTGTGCTTATATAGAGCATTCGTTTCTTTACAATTTTTTATGTCATTTAAATGCTCAAATATTCTTCTCTTTATTTTCCTCTCAGTTTTACCTATATAAAAAGCTTGGCATACATTACATATGCTAATATAGACCAAACCTGTGGAATCACAATTGTAGAAAAACTTATCATTAGTTATGGTCTTATTTCTACTATTAATGTAAATACTATTAGTATTTGAAATATTTGCACATTGGGCACACCTACCACACTTGTAGGTTCCCTTTCTCCTTCTATCCTGTGATGACCCAGTGTTTTTGTTTTCCAACAGGTTTTTTATCGTTAAAGAGTTTTTAAATACTACCTTGGGTATTCTATTAGTTCCTAGGTCTAGTTCTGTTAATTCAATGAACCTGTCCCATTCCTTATTAAAAATCCTTCTTATTTTATTATTAAATGTATTATATTCTAAAATTAAGGCTAGATCAAAGTTTTCTTGTTGATTTACTTTACTGGGTTCATTTAAATTATCTATTGCTTTCCCTTTTTTATTAATAATAGGTGCAAATCTGTTCTCTCTTCCTAAGGAAACTTCTTTTCTTATTTCCTTAATCCATTTACTTGGATAACCCCTTTCTTGGAACATGCTCTCCAGCAAATCACATTCCGAGAGGAAGTCCTGGTCCTTACTTGTCATTTTACTTCCTCTTACAAATTGCCCTTTTATTATATTCTTCTTTACATGTATAGGGTGGGCACTGTCAAAATGTAGGAAAGAATTACAATATGAGGCTTTTCTGTATATTTTAGTTTCTAAATGTCCATTTTCCTTATATATTTCTAGGTCCAGATATTGCACCGAATTATATGTTATTTTCCAAGTAAATCTTAAAAAATTACTAGTATTATTCAAATATACCAAGAATTCCTGAAGTTTATCTTCTCCCCCATTCCAAAAAATAATAATGTCATCTAAAAACCTTCGGTAAACTGACATGAAAGGTTTGTATTTACTTTCCATTACAAATTTTTCCTCCCATTTTGATAAAACCAGGTTGGCATATGTAGGGGCGCATGCCGCGCCCATTGCCACTCCTTGGATCTGTCTAAAAAATTCCCCATTAAAAAATAAAAAGTTGTTATACAAAATCAATTCCATTAGCCATTTACTTACTATCTTATCATTGTGGGATATATTACCATTTTCAAAAATTACTTCCTCAAACATCTCTAAGCCTTCCTCATGGGGTATAGATGGAAAAAGGTCTATTACATCTATAGTAACAAATATGAGCCCCTCCATTTCAATCGTGTCTCCTAAGATATATAATAGGTCCCATGAGTCTTTTAAAATCTGTACTTTATGTAGCCAAGTATTTTTGGTTTTTATATCTACAAACTTGGCTAAAGAATAAGTTTTAGACCCATTAGCTGCCACTATTGGTCTCAAAGGGGGATCACTTTCATTTTTGTGTATTTTGGGGATCCCAAAGATGGCAGGTACCTTAGGCTTGTCTACTTTTAAAAAATTGTAAGTCTGCAGGTCAATTAATCCTTCTACCATCATATCGTACAAATTTGTGTCAATTCTATTATAAGCTATATTTATCTCATTTTTTGATACAGGCTCATATTTGTTCTCATCCCACAAAATTTTGTACATTCTAGTATCGTACTCTATACTTTCCATAATCACAATTCCTCCCCCTTTGTCCGGCTTCATAACCCTTATATTTCTATCTGCCTTTAAACTATTCAAAATTTCTTTTTCTTTTGAATTTAAATTGTTGTCATATGACACCCTTTTGAGGTCAACTTTCCTGATTTCTTTCTCAATTACTCTTTCTAAGTTTTTTAATTGAGGGTGTAACGGGGGGTTATAGATGGATTTGCGCCTTAAAGGGGGGTCATTTTCCTTTGTCTGGTTGTGAAACATGATCTTGAAGTTGACTTTCCTTAGGAAAATTTTTAGATCCAATAATGTTTTCACCACATTTCCTTTAGTGTTGGGAATAAATTTTAAACCTTTTGAAAGTAAGCTAAAGTGTCCTTCTTCTAATTGCACTGAACTAAAGTTGTAAATGTTAAAACAATTAAAAGTCCATTTGTTTCCTTCATTAGTGATGTTACTTGTGGGGGGGGTGGGGATTATGTGGGGCATCTAGGGAATTCAATAGTAGTAATTCCCCCTCCCTCTCCCTCTTCTCCCCCCTCTCCAAAAATTTCCTTCCCTTTCTCCATATTTGTTAAAAATTCTCTCTGACCTTCTAAGGGGAGGAAATTCTTCTTCATTTAAACAGTTTTCTTCGTGTGTCTCTAAATTGTCTATGGGTTCCCTAACCTCTCTATTGTTTACTCTATCTATATTAAATCCACCTCTATTTCTAAGGTGTGGATTGGGGTAACAGGTGTTACATTTATATTCATTCAAATCACGTTCCATTTTTTTATATTTTCTCTGAATTAAGTCATCTATATTTGTATCAATTTCCTTTCTCATGTTAAAATATTTTGCTTTCTCTTCTTCTATAGTAAATAATAAATCATTAGTTATAGTTTTATCCAATTTTTCAATTTCCCCTAATAATTCTTCCTGAACCCGGTTGTTTTCTTTGATCATCAGTTTCAACATTTCAAGTCCACTTCTGTTGAATAAATCTAACAATTCTAAATGGAAGTTAGACCCATTAACCACATTATTCGGGTATTTATAAAAGCGTAGGCCTTTGGGTACAATTTCTTTGGTTATACATTCTCTAAGATACGTATTCTCAACATTAAGTATTTGGTATTTATTCATTAATTTATACAAACTGTTGATATTGTCTTTATATGCAAAATCATTCGTATTCACAGCTTTATAATTGTCTTTGCTGTCAAATGTAATTTGTTTTTTCAACCAACGGTTCAAATCCTTGACAGGAGAAACAGTACCTTTGTTTTTATCTGTGCCATGTCCTGGATTAGTGCGTTTGTCTCTAGATTTGGCAGTAGAATCTTCCCTTCGACACATTTCCTTAAGCAGACCTGGAGTTTCTGCTGCATTAAAGCTACTGCCTTCATCGGTCTCCTCTATGGTGTTAGCTTTTCGCCCATTGCTGGTTTCGTTCCCTGTTATTTCGGTAACTTTCCTTTTCTTATTGTATGACCCTTCGGTCCCAAAAGCACCATTTCCGTTGTTTGGATTTTGCACTGCCAGTAAAGTTGAGGCTACCGGCGTGAGCAGATTGATCAGCTCGGTAAGCTGTCCGACCAGCTTACGTGTCAGCCCAAGGTCTTCCTGTTGCAAGTTCACAGGGACTTCCTGTATTTCCATAGCGCAAAGTCAAAGACTCAGAAAAACAAGTAATCCAAAGCGCCTCTCAACAACGATAACCAAAAAAGTAGAAATCCAGGAAAAATGTTTGGCTTGCCACAAGTTTATTACATAAAGTTCCACAAAGCACTAAAACGAACTAGCACAGATAAACACTCCACTTTCCACTATAAACGCCCTTCTCCCAATACGTTTTCGTCATGTAACTGACTTCTTCAGATAAACACTCTAACCCCAACCTTTGTTTAAATACACACCTTAATTAATCAATTAGACTAACTAATAAATAGTTAAACAATAGCATTTAATTATAAAACATTTAAAACCATTTTAAAATAAAAACGTTCTGTTAAAACATTCCTTGTTAAAACACATTAATTACTGGGATGACTGTCAGACAACATATGTTGCCCACCGTCCAACACTAACGGTGTCATATGCCTTGGATGCCTGTTTTGCCCTATCAGGTAAGTGCAACATACAGCCATGTCATTCCACATGGTTTTGGATGACAGTTGCCATGATGTCCCACTCTCATAATGTGGTGTTGTGTTATGGTTTGGCAATACTAATGCCATGTGAGATCAGATACAGGTATATTCTGTGTGTATGCAGTCCTCCTAAACAAGGTAACATTAATCTCTACATAATATTACAGATTACACAGTCTTCCACAATGGATTACAACACATCTGTTGTATGTTGCATTTCCACACCCATGATGTAGTGGCATTGGCATACACCTTCCCTAAATAGTTGTATACGTAATGATTGTACATATGTGCACACAGCCAGATGCATATTGACACAGATATGTAGCATTGACAAATGAGCACTTACTGATGTATTTCAAATGTGTGTAATGATGCTCACAGAGGTGCCATATGCTCCATAATGAGCCGTGTGGTTAACATACACATACATTTTTTTTATTTGACATTTGCATGAAGGTTTATGTGTATGGAGTTGAAAATTTTAACTGGATTACCTATGCATGTTGCTGTCACATGATTGAACATCACTGTGTATGTGTGCTTTATACATGTCCAGTTTTGTGGACACCAGCAGTCCATCTGTCCATTTGACATACATTTTCTATTTGTATAAAGGTATGTCTCTGTATCTTCTACAGCACCCTGTGTGCTTTACACATGCATTTGCATTGTGCCACCTTACTGTGTCCTGTTTTACCATGATGTGGTTCCAGATTGTCCACCTCCTTACCACTTTAATATATCCCTAGGTATGTTTGCCATTGTGAAAACTACTGTCCATTGCCAGTTATTAATTTGAGATGGTGAACATGTGACAAATGTATGGGCATTTTACAATGTGGGACATGTACACACAAGCTGCTGGCTAATGCTTGCACTACGCCCTTATTCTCATTTTACTTATGTGTTGTCCACTGTATTTTTTCATATCCATGGTCACAACCTGCTATTTTCAATATTCTGTCCTGTTAGATTTTAACGTTATTACATGTCATTGTTATATGTATGTGTATTGATCTTGATTTCATGTGCATTCCATTTATGCCACTGACACATATACATACAGTACACATGTACACCTGTGTGTTGCGTTTGACATGGCATATGTGTGCGACATACACACATTCCATTACACATTTGTTTTGGTTGTGTACGCCTACTTCTGTTTGGCACTGTGCTTGGTTGTTTGCCTTTCACATTCATGGTTGTAGGTTTGTTTCTGTCCTCTGGAGATATGTACCATTGCTTGACATGCATTTGCTCATCTGTGATGTGGCTTGACTAGCACATGCACTGCTGATGGAATAACTGGATACATGTATATTCATCCAATGCATACTATGATCATAATTGATTACCCTGGAACACACGTGTACCACTGGTCATACACATCCACGTATGACTGTCACACGTTATGCAACATGTGCCAACATGCAGAAGTAGATTTTTTTTCTGCAATTCACCATGGCTGGTATGCATCCCCTCCCTATTTGACAACTGTTCATTGCTCATGTTGTGCAGTGTGCTGTCTTTGTAACTCACCTGTCCACACAGCTTTTCCCAACCCTTGCCTGTCTTGTGTTGTGCTATTTGTTCTACGGGTATACCTGCTGTGCTTACCTTCACATCTTCTCTCGCTATGTTTACCTTTCCTTTCATTCTTTAAAAAATAAAAAAAATGGGGCCTATTCCCACCCAAAAAGTATTACCCATGCCTCTCTGACTTTCCCTCAAATTTTCCTATCCCAACATTCATCTTGTTTGTCTCTCTTCTTCACCCATACCCCACATATTCTCCCACTTTCCTTGAGTGTGTGTGTGTTACTTGTGTCACAGACATGGGTCACAAACTTAGTGTTAGAAACTGTTAGGTATGGTGAAGTGGCCATGAATCCCTTTGCCTTTAATTTTTTTTTTATTATGAAATGTATGGATTCCATCAGAATCCATAAATTGAAGTCAATATTTTTTTATGATACATGTATTATGTAGATACCTGTAGCTGTCTCTGATTTTAATGGCATACTGACATATCCATGATTGTTTAACATGTTTCTGTGTGTACCCACTGCAAATTTCTGTTATGATTGTCATGCTAATTGGTTTGGGATACTTGGCATTTTTAATGTATGTGTATTTTTGGAGGACTCTCACTATGGAGTCAGCAACATTCCGTAGTTGTCCGTAAAGCTACTGTACAGATTTTATCTTTATAAACAACTATTAGGATTCTGATTTTTGATATTTTTTCATTTGTTTGGTAATGTACAATTTTATTGGACAAGTATTTCATATACTTATGGATTACTTGCACGTTTCTATAGTATGCTGTTGGAACTTGAGTACTCAGTTGTGGGCTGAAGTATTCTTAGTTTTTTATTGTATATTAGCATATTAAGATTTTATCTACAAGTTTCTCACTCAGATCGGTGTAATGCACTGGATTCTGTGAACTTTACAGAATCCATCCTCTGGTTCTGGCATATTTAGAAAGAAAGGCAGAGAGAAAAACTGATTAAAGTAAGGAAGTGAGTGAAGAAGGGAGGGTAAGGAGGTGTAAGGTATGAACAAGCACTTGTTCATATTTAAGGATATAGTTTATCCTGGTGTTGAACAAGAACAGAGACAGATTTTGGCCAAGAAGTCTTTCAGAATGGTTTAAAGGACTGCAGGTAGGGTATTGACCTGATGGATACATATAAGGAGTTCCAAGCCTTAGCAACATGATATCAGAACAGACCATGCCCAGACCATGCAGATTTGATAGGTTTGTAGACAAAGAGGAGGTTTTGGTCATTGGATCATAATGAATGGAAATGTTATGATATACAGGCAATCATTATTTAAATCTCATTTTAGTACTAGCCATGGTTTGAATATGCAGTCAAATCAAAGCATTTGAGTGTACCTATATCCTTTTCCAGCAATAGTAATGTACTATTTTATATGATTAAAACAAACTTGAGAATTGTAATTACTAGTAATGATATTATGAGTATTACATGAGAAGTACCCAGTTTGACCTTTAAGAATAGAATGATTTTGAAACAAAAATAGTTGTGTTATATACATACATATAAGACAAATGATTTGCTTGAAACATGAAGGCACATAGTCTGTGCAACCATTACCAATGATAGTAATTGGTGGATTAGTAAATATGCATATAATCTTATAGTTGGATGTATTACACAAATGAAAAAAATGCTAAAACTGTTAGTGCTTGTTAATAATTGGGCTGACTTAGTCAGACTTAGTTTTGGAATCAGTAAGTACTGTATATTATATTTTGGAAAGTCTAAACTTAAATATTCCTATGCATTTAAAATCCAAACATCTAAAAAAGTTGATTCCTACAAGAACCTGGTATCTTTATTAACAATGGGCAGGATTCACGAAGCCTCCGTGTAAGAGATACATGGCTTACACGGAGGCTGCAGTTAAACAGTGTGGCGTCAGCATGTCATGCATATGCATGAGGGCATGCTGAATCATACCTAAGGCTAACACGGTCCGTGTAAGACAGTAGGGGGTGTGTCCGTAGGCCGAGCCCTGCAAGCGGACACACCCCCAGAAGAGTAAAAGTGCCCAAAGTAAACACCCACGACAGAGTCCATGGAAATGTGAATAAACACAACACAACACATGCCCCCATAGACTATGAACATAAAATATATAAATGAACATGTTATATATTTTTTTTAAATCATAAAGATGTTTGCCCGTGAGTGCGCTCATTTGCACAGGCGTGCCCGTAGCTTAGCCACAGTTAGCAGTCAGTGGAAAAGCATATAAGAACTAAATATGCAAACTAAGCCAAAAAGCAATAGTGTAGCAGTAGAGACATCGGCTGAAAAGCAGGCATCCATGGTTCGAGTCTCCACAACATCAATTTTTATTTTTAGTAAAATAAGCATGAAACAAGTCCCTGACAAATATGTACACATATAAAATCATATTTTATGTAAAATGTAATGAAATAATCCATTTATTTTGAAAAAATGTGAGATAACAAAACAATAAAAAATGCGAGATGTGCCTATAGCTGAGCTACAGTTTAACAAGGTGAGTGCATCTGCCCGTAGGTGAGCAGTGGTTTAACAGGTGTAAAATGAGTGCCCGTAGGTGAGCAGTGGTTTAACAGGTGTAAAATGAGTGCCCGTAGGTGAGCAGTGGTTTAACACACTGAAACTGTGTAACCCTAGCTGATCTGAGTGTAATATGCATGCTGACAGCCAAATGAGGCGTAAACCAGCATAACCCGTTTGTGCGGAGCTGCGCACCGCGCTAACAAGCTAACCGGCGGGCAACGTTGAGCAAGCTGTAACAAAACTGCCTTTACACAGACACACCCCCTAGCCTGTCTAGACAGTCATAAAATATAAAAAGCAGTGGCCAGGTTTGAACCCAGGACACCATGCACCATAGTCAAGGTACTGAACCACTAAGACACGACAGCTGCACTTATAACTGCAGTAATAGCAAATATATAGGAATGAATAGAAAGTCGAGCATGACAAAGCAGGTTTTGCGAAGTTGATACAATTCCAAAATGGCCAATCACAGATAAGTGTGGGAAAAACGACATATATAAGCCCCATAGGTGGGAATACACAGCATAAACGATTGTAGAACTGACTTACAGCCTGAATGTCAGGAGTAGGTGAGGGTAGTTGCTTTCGAGCACAAAGGTGGGGCATTGAGGAGTCCAGATACATGGTCTGGCTCCTAGTCCACAATCATGAGGCCCAACTCATGCAGGGCCAGGTCCTGTGGGGAGCATATAGGGCTGAGGCGTGGGACCGGTTGGCTCATGATCTCACCAGTGCCACAGGGATTCCAAGGACTGGTGAGCAGGACAATCACCACCATGCGGACCTGAAGAGACACAAGCAGGACCAATTGAACCTTTGGATCCAGGAGGCCCGGCAAATGCCCAACGCCCCACTACTGAGTAAGTTACATTTAATTATGTATGTAAGAAATTAAATTAGCTGATATTATGGAGATGTGTATTCCAATATTACTTAATTTATATTACAGCTGCAGGTGTCCTTTCTGCGAACCACAGAGCCTATGGCGATAGGCTGGTGCGGTTGCGCCACCAGGCAGGTCAGTAATCCACTCCCAGTAACTGTAAAGAAATATAAAAGTATGACAGTCAGCAAAAGAGTGCAGTGTAGTCACTAAGTAATAAAATGTGCAAGTAACAGTGTAAAAGTGTTTGCAAGTATTGCTTGATTACAAAAGTGTGTTGCAGTCTGTAATCCAAACAGAAAAATGAAAATGTCTGAAATAAAGTCTGAAATAAAGATGCCCCACCTGTAATATAATAGTACACAACCTGCAGCAGGCCGAAAAGTACAGCTGCAGAAGATGAGCAAATCACATGTGTGAAATATATCCCTGTTGAAATACTGAAACATGACAGAAGTGAGACTGCTGGAAAGGATTGTAATAACTACAGGTAAAACATGTCAATAAAGCCTAGAAGTAAGTACCATCCTGAATAGTAAAATGAAAACAAGTGAGAGAGTGTGAGAAAGAGTTATGAATGCACCAATAAAGTAGTAATAACCCCTGAATAAAGTATACTGCAGTCAGTACAGAATGAAATGAATGTGGCAAGTAGAACCAAACTGCGAAATGTATTCAAAGTGTTGCTGCAGCTGGAATGTGTATCCCAAAATCTGGATATGTTGCTCTCAGTCTGCAATATGCAGACAGTATGATTGTCTGAAATATCAAACATCCACAGTTGTCTATAGCTATATAAAGCAAATGTAGCAGGATGATGTAGCTGAACAAAGCCAGATATGAACGTGTATGAATAACAATAAAATGTATATTGATGTAGCAGTAACAGTCCTATCACCAAATTGAAGTAGTTATCATATAGGAAACTGTAGTTAGAACAGTAGTGTGAATATATCTGTAGCTATTAGAAATGTACAGCATATGTATTGGTATTTGAAGGTGTTAATAATATTTTCTTCACCCCACCCTATAACCACATATAATCCATTCCACGTGAAATTGATACATGCAATCACAATTAACACCCCTGGACATTTGTCCTGTTGGGTCATAAATATTTGCATGTACGTTGATGCATATGCCCTGTTCACACATCCAAACCTGATGGCCTGTTGCCATCAATCAACCCTGCATGTTGTTGGCCTGTGTATTGCTGTTCAAATTATGCATGTGTTATGCTCGCTGCTCAATGGTGTGAATATCTGGGTGTTTGGTTAATGGGAATACTAATGCATGCTGTTACAACTAATTGCGAGTGGTATTGTATGTTACTAACCCAAACTGTCATGACATAATGTAAAACATAGGACGACAGGGAAGGCGGGTTCCAGCGGACCCACCTCTCCCACCTCAGCTGGCGAGTGCACCTGGCACTAGTGCCCAGTCTGGACCCTCCTCTGGTGGCCCTGTGTCACCTGCGGGTGGAAGCACTGCAGGGGATGGGGCCCATCCCTCCTCTGCAAGCGTGGCCGTAGGAGAACCAACACTCACCCTCCGTAGCGTCCAGACTGTGCTGCATAGGGAGATCTGGAACTCTGTTCTTGGGCCCCTACGCCAGCTTGAGGCACAAGTGGCACAACTTACGGGCATGCCTGTTGCCCGGCCTACACAGCCCCCAGTACAGCCCTGTCCTGGGCAGTGAAGGAACAGTGGCAACTTCCCATGGGTGGGGATATCAGTTCCACTGTTGCCATCAGTGGGCTCATGGGGTCTGGATATCCAAACATCCATCCCCATCAATTGTGTAACCCCCCCACACGTGTCATACACCGCCCCTGTATGCGTCTTGTTTGTCTTGTCTGTTGACCTACCCAACCTACCTTTCCAGCTATACTGACTTCCTTCACCTGACATACCACTCTCACCTGAAAAGAAAGAAAAAAAAAGGGCACTCTGTACCCACAAAACAATTACGCCCCATACATAGCTGCCCATTCTGCACATATGTCTGCTGGACATGGAAACTATTAATTACAATTGGCTGTACAACAAGGATTATTGTTGTCCTGACAACTCTCTCAGGGGTGGAAGGTTTCAAATGTCACACCAAATTACATACATATGCACAGCTGTTGCTGATGAAGAAATGGGCAGCTATGGGCCTTACCTACATTCCTCCTGCAAAACCCAAGCTTGTTTCCCTACTGTCTTACCCTCTTTGTGACCCCTTTTTCACCACTTTCCTGTCTCCCCATTTTCATTTCTTTCAAAGAAAATAGCGTGGGTGTGCACAAGAGTAAGCACGTTTAAGCGGTTGTAAGCGGGTGTGCGGAACTGAACGCCAGTGCGCATGCGGGAGCTCCGCGCAAACCAGCGCTAACCCGGTTACAACTGCTTAAAAGTGCCTTAGTCACTCTGATTGACAGGTCCTGTAGTCAGTTCAAAAGCAAAATAAAATCCCACTGTCAATCCCGAACCCAGGACCTTGGAAACAGTAATCTGCATGACTTACCACTAAGCCATGACTGTTATACAAGAGCATTGTGCTAAAATAAATATATCATGTAATAGTAGGAATGAATGTAAAGGGAATATAGGATGTGTAGTACACAAAGTATGTCATGTATATTTACTGTCAAATCTAGTGGATATCTATGATAGTAGTGTGTGAACAGAAACAGCCATGCTAGTTGGTAGCTAGTAGGTAATAATGTCACTGTAGCATCTTGCAAGCCACACACATACTCACAGCAGGATAATCACTGCCCATACCCCACAACCTGTTACAGGAACACATCCGGACCAAGTAATAAAATATGTGGAGCAAAGGGCCAAAACCAGGGACACATTACACATAATGTTACAACAAACTTAGACAGTTCAGAGAGTAATAACAGGTTCTGCATTTTGTGGGATGTTTGGAAGGGTATGAAGTCTGAAACTTAAATGTTTGTCACTATATTCTGACTTGAGCCCAGAGTGATTTGCCAGAAAAAGCTGTGCATGAGATATTGACCAAAATATGAGGCAGAAATGTGGACAACCTGCAAATATTTGTACACATGAGAGGTCTGACACCATCATATTTGAATAGTTAAGAGCCTAGACATAGCAACAGTGACTGAGTTACAGGGATGCCCCACAGACTCCATGTGAAATGTACAAACAGTAGGCAGAAAGGTGTTACAACACATGCAATGGTAACTATGAAGTCCTGAAAGTATGCACCACTTGCATGGCAGAAAAAGTGTAGTAATACATATGCTCATGCTATCCCACAGTCACAACTGCAGCATACCAGACAATTTAATGGGTGTGCCCCACTGATATGTACCATTCCATGAGGCAGATAACAGATGCACCTGAGAGTCTCTGGGGCCTGCTCAGCAGCATACTCAAATACCCTAATAGATGTCAAGGCCCACACCATGGCCAGACCACACTGCATGCTGTAACACCCTAGCAGATATAGCAAGCATTCCAAGGTGTGAATGTACATGGAAAATAGGAAAGCCACAGCAGCACACTACAGTCAGGACACCTAGCAGGCATACAAGTAGTGACTGTAAAGGGCAAATATTGAAGCCATAGCAACAAAGTGCAAGAGCCACTGCTATACACCAGTTACACCACATGTCCCACAGGAAAGCACACACACACACATTAACAGTAGTAGTAGTCGTAGGTGTCAGTGTACATACACAGTTAGTACAGGAAACTGGAGAAAGGAATGAAGAAATGTTAATCTACAACACAGCTGGAAATATGAGAGAGATACCAACCTTTACACTCACAGAACATTGTCCACAGCATACCAGCATGTTCCCTGCCCTTAAAATCTGAAAGGGCTATGCCTATCTCACATACCTTTTATAGCACTGTTCTGAAATCCCAGTGAGGACTGCAATCAGTACACAACTGGCTGCATGCAATTAGCAAATGCTGGCTAACAATTGGTGCAGAGGCCATCACATGGACATATGCAGATACCTACAAAAGCATGCTGTACTCCCAGTCCATGCATGAAATACTTTCATTGCACCCTGAGGAGGAAGTGAGAGACAGAGAGAGAGAGAGAGACAGAGACAGTGACAGAGACAGAGACAGAGACAGAGAAAAACAAAATTAAACATACACAAACAAAACTGGTCAGCAACAGCCACCTGAAAGCTGACAACTGGCAAGTGGAGCAGCAAGACACAAAACCAGATGGCAACACAAGCAGCTGTTACAAACACAGGTAATGTAAAGTAATACTATAAAGGTCTACATACTGTGAACCCTCCATATGTGTCATTGGTCTGTATCCATATGTATATGAAGATGTGCAAAGGGCAGGGGACATACAGCAACTATCAGTAAAGGCTGTACATACATTTGTATGTGAGAGCATCTACGTGCACATATCAATGTAGGTTGAATGTAGGTTGTAGTGCAATGTACAAAGTAGGTTTCACAGTTATGTATGTTTAGCAGTATGTTAGTGTGTGTATACAGTATGGTAAACAAACATGTTGATATACCTATCTATCATATGGATACGTATGTATGTCAAAATATGTATGTATGTATGTATATATATATATATATATATATATATATATATATATATATATATGATATGCATATATGTATACATACATAGAGAGCGATGTAGGAATACATAGACAGATGTAGATAGATAGAATATGTACAAACATATATATGTAAAACACACATACAGATATAGATATATGTAGATACATATACATAGACAGACAGATCTGACTATCTACAGGTATGACTGTATATGACGACCTCAACACCCCCTGTCCCACCCCCTCTGTCACTCTCACCCCCTCTCTGTCACACACCCCCTCTCCATATCTATAACAATATATGTACATCAATATATATATATATATATATATATATATATATATATATATATATGTGTGTAACATATATATATACATATAGATATATCTGTATACATATATATATATATATATATATATATATATATATATATATATATATAGAGAGAGAGAGAGAGATGTATATATATTCTGAGTGAGGCACATGTGTACAGGTGTATTGCAACAGGTGCCTGGTGACAAAGGCATGGAGTGAACACCAGTGTCAAATCCGGAGTACCATACCCCATTTCAAATCACCTACACCAGTAACCACCAGATATGTGATTGGCTGCCCACCACTGCATGTGTCAGGAGTGAACAGGGTCATAAATGTGTACAATAGTCCCCCCAATGATATTCACAGTGGCACACTATTCCTGGAATACCTGCACATGGTATGTGTCAGCAGACAGGGTGTGTCAGCTATGGACATGTAGGTCAGTGTACCCCTCCACACCACATAATGGCTGCCATGGTATGTACCTCACATGACAGCTACAGATATGGAGAAGGACACAGTGACATGTACAACACTGTGACAATGCACTCAAACACATTACGAATGCACAGTGACTGGCAACACCACAGAGTACACACATACTACCCACATAGAGGTTACCACTCCTGGATTTACATACTTAAGTCGCACCCATGACAGATGTCCAACAACCATAGTAACACCTCACACCATCCACAACCTAAATGACTGCTGTGTGTCGTCCGTGCCACTGCAATAGAGAGCACATGTGGAGGTAAAGGTTCCTACCCACAGATAAGACATACCCTGCAATAAACCACACAGTGTTAAGAAGCAAGACTCCCCATGAGTACATGTCACACATACCCCTGATGAATGTTAGTCAGATAGGTAATATGCCATATGAGTCACCCTGTGTAACTGTTTGACAGCAGCAGGTACCATCACACCACATGTGTCACAATGGTCAGGGTAGCAGAACAGTATGCTGATGTAGTCCCAGGGGCAATAGCATATTGTATAGTATTGTATTGTAATGTATTGTATTGTGTTGTATTGTATTGGTATGTTGAGGTGCCTCCTTTGTGGAGTGGAACCACTGCTGCTGTGCGCCAGTGTACAGGTACATATGCTGTAGTCAGGCTAGTGTTACATAGCACTTCTATATGTGTGTTTAGCTCCTGTCGGAGTTCATGTAGCATGCAACCGGGGATACCATCAGGTCCCATTCATGTTGTGTATTCTGCTTTCCTAAGGGCAGCTCTCACCTGGACATCTGTGATGACAGGGAGGTTACAGTCAGCTGGGATAACTATGTCTTATTTTGGGGGAGATGGAGGGGTGAAACCTGCACTGAACCTGTCTGCCACAATGTTGTCAATATCTGTGGTTTCAGTGAATTATTTGTTGTTGTGTACTAACTATGAGCATAATGGAGGGATTCTGACCAGGTTGCTAACATAACTGAAGAAGGCCTTGTGGGTTATCTGTAGTGTCCCTCTTGATTTCCCTCTCAAAGTTGCCCATGGATGTTTGTATGAGGGAAAATAGATCCTTACTAGTGCTGCTCAGACATGCCTTCCCTTTATGGAATTATGCTCTGTCTTGCAGTAGCTTCCATCGTTTGTAATACAATCTGTCTATGGCTGGGGTCCACCAGACAGGATGCTGTCCCTTTGTGGAGAGTGTCTTGGTCATATATGGGATTGCATGATCCATGCATTCTCGGAGATGTCCATAGAAATCATTTGTGAAGGGGTCAGCATTGTGGGTTGTGTCTTCCACTGGCCCAGCGGGCTGAAAGGATACCATGTCATGGTTACAAAGTGTAAAGTTTGCATTTGCAATGTTATTCACTATAGTCGTTTGTGCTGGTGGTGGAGGTGGGATATGTATATCCAGGGCAATTAGTTTGTGGTCAGCTCACAGTAGTTGATGATGTAGCCCATGCAGTACCTAGATACAAACCCCCAGAGTGAGGAGGTGCTCTGGACCTGAATCAGTGTTCTGACTGCTGGGGTTTGGTAGTATGTCGTATGGAGTGTGCAGGTACTGTTGCACAGTTGCTGGCTGAGCACTGATACCTGGCCATTTACATGTTTATCCACCAATAGACAGACAGATGCTATATATGTGAGATATGTCGTATCATAACAGTCGAGTAGTATGTGTAGTATGTGTGCCAAATTCTGCTGACATATATTGCTGATATCAGGTTATTTCCTTTTTCAGGAACATGGCTCACCCGTGAAATCCAGCTTACTCCGCAGCTGAGGATGAGGAGATACACCAGAGCCTGGTGCGGGATTATGCAATACTCTTTTCCCGCACCAGCCAGAATCAGCAGGAGAGGGCTTCACTGTGGCAAGACCTGGTCCGTCGGGTAAATGACATAGGCATGCATAATAGGACATATGAGCAGGTACGACATCACTGCAGTGATTTAATCAGAAATGTCCATCAGCGTGCGTCGGATATCCACAGGCAACAGGTCGCCACAGGTGGTGGGGTGGCTACACATCCCCCACTCACCAGACTGGAGGGACTACTCATGAGTGTAGTGGCTCCAGTCTGCCAACAACAACAACAGCAGCAGACATGCATTATGATGGAGGCTGGAGCCACGCAGCAGCAAGACTATGAGCGTGCAGGTAATATGCCATATGTATAGTTGACTGTTGTGCACACTGGTAGTTAATGCATGTGTGAGGTGTGTCCTTGGTTTGTAGCTGTCATCATAGTATTTAATGTGCAAGTGTGATATCCTCAATATCAGCAGCTGACCTGTGAAAGGCGACTGTTGTACTACTGACCTGTATCATACTCAGTAACAATGGCACAGTTGTGCCCACTGACATTAGTTTCCTCACTTCTGCAGGTCCCTCTGGTGTAACAGCAATGCAGCCTATCCATGCTGGTGAGTGTGTATTAACAATACCTTTAATAGTCTTGATAGTAATAGTAATATTAGGCTCACTTAGTAGTGCTCTGTGTATGCATGCAGGTGTGACTGTGTCTGTGTGTTGATATCTCGCATACTGAGTAGTGTACAACTGTGTGCAACTGTGTGCAACTGTGTGCATGTGTACGTGTGCACGTGTGCATGTGTGCATGTGTGCATGTGTGCACCTGTGCATGTGTGCGTGTGTGCATGTGTGCGTGTGTGCATGTGTGCATGTGTGCACCTGTGCATGTGTGCATGTGTGCATGTGTTCACGTGCGCATGTGGGCATGTGTGCACCTGTGCATGTGTGCATGTGTGCACGTGCCCATGTGTGCATGTGTGCACGTGTGCATGTGTGCATGTGCATGTGTGCATGTGTGCATGTGTGCACCTGTGCATGTGTGCATGTGTGCACGTGTGCATGTGTGCACATGTGCATGTGTGCATGTGTGCACCTGTGCATGTGTGCATGTGTGCACCTGTGCATGTGTGCATGTGTACACGTGCACATGTGTGCATGTGTGCATGTGTGCATGTCTGGACCTGTGCATGTGTGGATGTGTGCATCACTGGTAATATTGTGTAGACATTGTAAACTGTGTTTCCTGTTTCCCTCCCACAGGTTCTGATGCTGCTCTGGTGTCATGTAGCAGGGAACCTGAATCAGGTGCCATGGGTACTGATAATGATGACATCTGTGTAATGGCACAGGAAGGTATGCCAGGGTCTATCATTGGTCAGCCGATTGACAGTACACAGCTGTCAACCCCATCAATGCACACAGTTATCCTGCCAATACACCCTTTGAAACCAATGTCCCTAGGTGATGGACAGCATACAGTGGGCATTGACCAGGGTAATGTGGTATCTGTAGCACATGCCTCCCCACACAGCAGCCATGGGCATGGCCCTGAAATGGTACCACACAGACAGATGTCTAGGGGTTCTCATGGGAGCATCCGTGGGTGTACTGCCCCTGTCAGATGTGCCCACAGAGGTCTTACAACCTCAGCTATATTTTGGGCTGTCATGCAGGCACAGTCACATATGGAACGGTACACCACACAGGGTCTGAGGGAGCTGACAGCATGTCGCACAGCCATCACTGACAGTATGCGTGACATTGCGGCTGCCATCCGTAATTTCACCGATGTCATAGACAGACATTGTGGGGACATATTAGACCGGATCCACAACTACATGTCCATGAGCCAAGGCAATGGTGGACGGTTGAGGTGTCGACGTGGGCGTATGCCAGCAACAGCAGCAGCTGGCAGTCGTCGCAGACGACAACAGGGCCGTGGCCACCCCCATAGTGCCAGCAGCAGCCCCAGCAATGCTGGGTCTGTGCTGTCATCAGACCACCCCAGGAGACCACGTGCACATGGCTCTGGCCAGGCCCAACAGGGATCTGTGTCCAGTCAATGAACACCTGCTTCTGATGACAGTACCCAGTCTGGGTTGGTACCGGATACGGTCCGTAGCACCCCTGCAAGGCACAGGGAGTGTGCCCATGGCCAGAGACACTGATCTGTATGACCTGGCAGGTACAGCTTGTGGCTGTCCACAAACACCAGTATATGGCAGCCATGAGGTGGAACTGTGTGCATCCATACACACATGCGAATTGACAACACCTAGGGCTACCGCATACACGCACACACTGCATCAACATTGCCCCACCTTGTACTGCTGTCCCTCACCAACACACATACACATACATGTCAATTGGTGGTATCGGTGGCTGACTCAGGCATACCAAGTTCACACCCTGTGCATATGATGAAACTGTGCCACCTCCTGCAATCTGTAACATCAGTGCAGGTACAGGTTAACATGTTGCTAATGCACAGGGTGACTACATAGACGTGTAGTAATAGTATCATGTTGTTAACAGTACTGTGTGCTGAAATAATTGTGGGTATATCACAGCATGCCTGATGCAGTAAGGGTATGACTGTCATGTACTGTTGTCTACACCCATGGTAAGTACCATAGTGTATCATCTGCACATGTTGGCATACTGGTGGTAAGGATGTCAACAGAAGGCTACATACATAGGTAGCACAGGGGATAAGGTAATGAAAGTATTAATATGCAATGATGGACATGTAAACTGCAAGTGGCATGTTGCCCACACTGGACTCTGCAATGCGGATGTTTGAGGATGTTGATATGTGTGCAGTGCTACACGACTGGTACAGGACACACAGGAGCACCCTAGCAATACAAGCTCACATCTCATACCATGCTAGACAGCCCCAACACACAAAACTAACTGTCACAGGAGGGAGAGTCCCCATACCTGTCAGGGATACTGTGGTGGCAGGCCAGGTAGCATACATCCTACTAAGTATGGAACCACTGAGTGAAGGCTCAGTGTCTGTTATTTGACGTGTATTACTGCAGGTATGAGCACATGGGTTTCCATCCAGTTATTGTACATCCTGATGGTACATGGTCTGTACACTTGTGTGTGCTGAGACTGGACCCTAGCCACCTAACCTGTGTATTTCCATGTACATGTGCATAGTGCCTGCATATTTGCAGTGTTACCTACTTGAAGTGGTACAGCTTGTTTGTTGTACAATGGACTACATGCAGCCCTGCTTACTGTAGCTTTGTTTGCATGCATGTTTGCTTGCAATTACCCTGGAATACTGATCCCACCTGCAATGCATAGTTACAGAGCTTCTGTGGACTCCTAGTGACATCTGCATAGCTTACTATATGTATGTCCATGTCTCACTTGACAGAACGTCACTGTTTGTCCTGTTCAAATGTACATTGCCTGTGACACATTGCATATGACTTACCTGGCATTTGTCCACGTGAGCAGTCATATATGCCACTGCTAACTAATCACAGGCACTACACCCTCACATACTAATCTTCTGTTGAACCACCTGCTTTGCTAGGGATGGCTTGCACCTGTCACCCCTGGGCTTTCAGATATTGGCAAAGGCTCTTGCTACCCCCATATTGCCTTTGTTAGGCAAGGCTCAAATGACAAACCCACCTTCATAGGTATCACAAGGGATAAGAAACTAAGAGCAATTCTACTCAATGCCAGAAGTCTAAACCTCAAGATGCATGCACTCGAAACTCTCCTTAGCATGGAGAATATCGATATCTGTGCAGTAACAGATTCCTGGTTCAGGGCTACTGAGAGCACCCCAGCACTACCAGGTTATACCTCATACCATGCTTTTCAGCCCCAAAACTTGGACCGAACCACAAAAGGAGGGGGAGTATTGATATTCATCAAAGATACCCACACCTCCAGGTTGGTGGCAAAGCACCAAGCATCAGAGACTATCCATGTGCAACTAACAATGGGTAAAACTGCCTTCCAGGTTATAGTCTGCTGCAGGCCACCCTCCCAAACCCAAGAACCGCACTCAGCCTTCCTGAGAACAGTGGAAAATATGAAGGTCTCCCCAAACACCATTATATTGGGCGACTTCAGCTACCCAAACATAGACTGGGAGCATGACTCTAGCTCCAACACCCTAGCCCAAAGAATCCTAGAATATATGAACTCAAATGCTATGGAACAACTTGTTACCACTCCCACAAGAAGGGAAAACATACTGGACCTGATCATCACCAACATGGGGACTCTATGCTCCAGACCAGAAGTGTATCCCTCACTGGTAAGATCAGACCATAAACTAATCTCACTGGATATTCACATCCCGACCCCACCCCCTGCCCAGAAAACCACAGTGAACAACTTCCCTAAAGCAAATTCACACTCCTCAAAACTGAGGTGGGAACCTTCAAAGCCCCTGGGCCTGTGGAAAATATGGACCAGACCGCAGATTCCTCTATAAACGCATTCTATGGACACCTTCAGGAATGCATGGATCATGCGATCCCGAATAAAACCAAGACCCCATCCTCCAAAGGCAGACGTCCTGTCTGGTGGACCCCAGTCATAAACAAACTATACAATAGAAGGAGGAAGCTACTAAATGATACAGCAAATTCCCAAAAAGGGAAGGCATCACTGATCAGTATTAGCAAAAAACTACGGGCACTCATAAGATTGTCTAAGGCCAGCTTTGAGAGAAAATTGCACAGTACACTAAGGATAATCACAAAGCTTTCTTTAGTTATGTTAGGAACCTGGGTGGTAATTCCCAGATGTGCTCAGAGGTAGTCCAAAATGGCAATAGAAACACCAAACCCATAGACATTGCCAACATCCTAGCTGACAGGTTCAGCGCAAACTTCTCCCCCCCCCCCACACCGAAAGGGCAAATATTTATCCCAGCAGAGTGCTGCCCCCCTGACATCTCAGATGCTCAGGTAAGAGCCGTCCTCTCCAAAGCAATAAACACTGCATCAATGGGACCAGACAGTGTCCCTGGCTGTGTCCTACATGAACTCCAAGAAGAGCTACACCCAAACATAAAACTACTGTTCAATCCCAGCCTTACTACAGGATATGTGGCCAAAGAGCGGGGTACAGCAACAGTGGTCCCTCTACAGAAAGGTGGTGCCTCAACAGATCCTGGACACTATCGCCCCATAAGCCTGACTAGCTTGGTCTGCAAAGCTATGGAAAGGATCATCATGGACCTCATAAATAAAGATATTGGGGACCTACAGACACTGGATCATACCCAGTTTGGCTTTGTTAAGGGCAGATCCTGCCTCTCAAACCTGGTTGATTTCTTTGAAACAGTCACCAAGGCCATTGACGAGGGGAAGGTGGTCCACACAGCCTACCTGGACCTCGCAAAAGCCTTCGATACAATACCCCACTCGGGCATTCTAGAGAAGCTTACCAGCTTAAATATAAACCCCTAAACCCCTATGTCACTAGATGGATTGCACACTGGCTCAAGGACAGAACCCACATGGTTAGAATTGCTGGAGACATGCCAGACTCCAAACCAGTTACAAGTGGTGTCCCACAAGGCTCAGTCCTGGGACCTCTCTTGTTCGGTATATATTTATCGGAGGTACAGGCCAACACGGAAGGACTGTGGCTGACCAAATTCGCAGATGACTGCAAACTGGCCACCATAATCGACTCTCCAGCCGACACAAGCATCCTCCAAAAGGGCCTCATAGAAACAGTCAACTTGTGCCAGAGCCATGGCCTCAAGCTGAACGCTAAAAAGTGTATAGTCATCCCCTTTGGCAAAAACAAAGTGCCCACAAAGTACCACATAGGTGGTAATCCATTAAGTACAGAAGAAGTAATTAGGGACCTGGGGACCCAAGTTGATAGCAATCTCTCATTTGACAACCACATGGCCAAAGTGGTTAGAAAAACATTTTATATAGCCCACCTCATCATGAAGGGATTCACATCTAGATCAGGGGAGGACATTGTGCCTCTTTACTCTTCCCTCATCAGGCCCATAATTGAGTACAATGCCCCTGTTGGGATGTAAACAAACAAAAAGCACCAGTTCCACAACGATAAGGCTCAAAATAAAAGCAGAGGTTTATTAGGGCTCCTGCCAAACTCAGTAGACACAATACAATACGCTGTGTAAAATCACATCAAACGTTTCGTCAAGCCTTCTTCAGATAATACAAACACATAAAGCCACTTGTCAGTTGTTTAAATACATTTGACTATAATTGGATCAACACATACAACCAATGAAATAAAAAGATTAATTAAGTACTTAATGATAATTGTAAAAAAGTAATAAAGTGCCATTTACAGTGCCAAAGTGTAACTATAAAACCTATTTACTGGATTAACAAGCCATATACACTGTCAATTCTAGCAAATGCTTATCTGAATCTCATTCAAAGTTAAAATTGAGAGTTAAAACCTCATTCATTAAAATTGTAAATTAAAAATTAAAAAACCTTCCTTTAAGTTACAAGCTGTTAAGTAAACAATACTACACTCTACTGGTCAGAATTGATATTGCAACTTCCAATGTTTAAAAGGAATAAGCAGAAAAATACATGTATAATGTGATTTAAAAACTTTTCTTAAAAATACTTCTAAAATTAACATATCATAGTTTAGCTGCCCTTAATTTTAAAACAGGTGCTAAGGACACCATGTCATTAATCCCTGGATATTTATTTGATTCCAGGGTAATCTGCCAAAATAATTCCCTGTACTCCAGTAATGTTTCCCACATTCCCCTCTCGGTCAGTGGGTACCACTTCTACCACAAAAATTCAAAACTAGAACCTTTACAGGTTAATGTGTGTTTGTACAGGGAATTATTGGCATGATGTTCTGATATCATATACATGTTCGTAAATCCTTTGTTTAATTCTCCTTCGCTTTTACCCACATAAAAGCATTACAGTTTTACACAAGGATGTAAATAATCCCTTTTGTGTTACAATTAACAAAGGATTCACATAGTAAAGTTTTATTCCTTGCTACTAAATGGCAGCTGTTTCCTACTTTTAAATATGAACAATACCTACAGGCACCACATTTAAAACCCTAACTTTTTCTTCTTTTTATCAGTGTTTCCTTTACAACCAGTCTCTATAATACCTTTTATATTGTTACCTTTCTTATAAATAAATTTAATTTCATGTTCAAAAATGTGACCTAGATCCGATACTTGGGAAAAGTTGTCCCATTCCTTTTCAAATATTTTCTTCACTATACTAGATTGACCGTCGTAGGTGGTGATGAGACCTGAAACAAACCCATCGTTTAGGTCACCATCCGGTGTGTTCCGCTAACACTTCTGACTTACCAAGTATAGGTGCAAATCTAGTTTTTCTCCCTCAGGACTTCATTCTTAATGTCCTCAAATAATGTGTGTGGGTATCCTCTTTGTGTAAACATCTTATACAAGTTTTCACATTCTCTCCTAAAAGTTTCATCATCTGAGGTCATTCTACATATTCGGACTAGTTGCCCTTTCAACACACTTTTTCTGGTGAAACGGTGGGAACTGGAGAAATGCAAGTAAGTATTTGAAAATGTCTCCTTTCTATGTACCTTTGAAACAAATAGATCATTTGCTTTGGTAATGTTAACATCCAGGTAACATAACACACTGGTGTCAAAATTCATTGTGAACTGGAGAAAGTGTGTGGTCTCATTGATGTATTCAACAAATATATCAAAATCATCCTTTGTACCTTTCCAGAAGAAACACAAATCGTCAAGGAATCTACAATACAAGGTCCACTTGTCAAGAAACCTAGGAATCAAAATGTATTTGTTCTCCCAGTATGCCATAATAATGTTTGCATATGTAGGTGCACAATGAGACCCCATGGCCACCCCTTTCGTCTGCCTGAAATATTCACCTTCAAAGAATAGAAAATTGTACTTTAAAACAACTTCCATAAGAACTAAAATAGTGGTAAATTCATTTTGGGAAATACTCTTTAAAGGTAACAACATCTCTTCAAACCACTTTAAGCCAGTTTCATGTGGGATACTAGTAAATAGATCTACAACGTCCAATGTGGCAAATCCTGTTGTATCCATATACATAGAGGGTTCTATTTTTCTAAGAAAATCCCATGAGTCTTTTAAAATGTTCTTATTCTCATTTACCAAGTGTTTAATTTTCACATCAATGTATTTAGCAAGGGGTGCAGTTATAGATCCTTCAGAGGAGACAATAGCTCTAAGAGGTGGGTCGTTTAGATCTTTGTGCACCTTCGGGATCCCAAAGATGCAGGGTATTTTAGGTTTTGATACTGTCAGAATCCCTGTTGGGATGTACCTTACCAGACACCTGCAGCAACTGGAAAGACCCCAAAAGTACCTCACCAAGAGGATCAAAGGGCTCAAACAGATGCCATATGCTGACGGGTTAAAGAAACTCCAGCTCTACTCAATGGCATACCGCCTGTTCAGAGGCGATCTGTGCCTGATGTATAAAGCCATGTCAAACCCGGAATTAATGGGCATGCTGCACCTCAGAATATCCAAATCCCATCGAGCTACACACTCGAGAGACTTGAACCTCAGCACTGAAATAAATAGGACATGCTGGAGGGACAGATTCATAACCCAGAGGCTCCCTTCACTCTGGAATAAAATCCCAGTCCAGGTTAGGCAGAGCCCCTCATTGACTCTCTTCAAGAGGAATCTTAATGAGTGGATGGGACATCATAGGTTTACCCCGGGTATCACGTCTGTGTCACTGTTAGACAGAGGCACAGTATACTAACCTCGAAAAAGGGCATAGCAAGATAAATTTACAATAGATGGCGACAGCCAAACACATTCTGGCTAGGTTTATAAATGCCCTAGGGCAGATAGCCTAGTATGAACCTATGAACCTATGAACCTATGTACCTTGTTCCCCATTGGCCTTATGTGCTGTTAATCACCATGGCAATCACAATACTATGGTAGCATGTGCAAAGGTCAGTTGTCAGTCACCTCTATGGTACAGTTGTGGAATATGTGGGTCATGTGGCAATGTCACAGCTGCCACATGTACACAGTCAACCCTCTCCCCTACACATGGACGTACAACACATGTATGAGATGGAACCACATAGCCAAACTGGGGACTAAGCACTCTGAACCCAGTACTGGCATAACCTGTCAGGTGGCATGAAATACTACAGTGACTACAATACCAGTCTGATGTAGACCTACACTGACAGCAACACAAGCACGTGAACACACTGGGCCATTCGTGGACCCTAAGAATAGCATCCTGCCTGAGCGGCAGACACCTGTGCACCTGGCACACAGGCATACGTTATGCCAGAACACATCACGCATAACACATAGCACACAAATCCTGTGTGCCAAACAGTCACAGCCTGTACGGCTAGACAACACACAGTTGTGTTAGGTACCTTTATTGTCCGGTACAGTGAGGTCACGCTCACCAGGCTGGACAAGGTGAAGGTCATAGTGATATGCCCATGGGGCACTATGGTCCACCACATAACACAAGCATACAGGTCAGTCAGAGGCATGGACACATATGACTCAGTCATTGTCCATGCCACTATGGCTGACCTGTGATGTACCTCCCTGGACTACATGATAGGGAACATGGAAGGGCTCTCTGAGCATGTGGCACAGGCTGGAATGACCCTGACCTTGGTTGGCATCATACCCTCACCAGGAATGCTGACGTATTACTGAATGCTGATGAATTACTGTAGCTACAACACCCTAGCTGAAAGGTTCCTAGCGTGTAGTCACTGCATTGCTATGGAATAACTTGTTACCACTCCCACAACAGGTGAAAACATGCAGCACCTGTTCATCAACAACATGTAGACTATATGCCCCAGACCAGATGTGTATCCCTCGCTGCTAGGTTGATACCATCTACATATCACACTGTATATACACATACCACATGCAGCACCCACACAGAAGACCACAGTCATAATGTTATCCAGTGCAAATACCATGTATTCACATGTGGCAGGCATCAGACATGGTAACTATTGAAGGTCACAGGTACATATGTGTATTTGGCACACATACATCATCTGTGTCCATTGCCATTACTGGTTTAATCGATGTCATGCATTATTGTGAACAACAACCCACACACATGGGCATTCTGTGTGACAAAAACACACGTGGCATGTCTGGAATCCAATGCCATAACTAACTGTGCTATGACAGTAGTGAGAGACGCAGCAGCAGAGCGTGCTATTTGCATTACTGGAAGATTTGCCCTCTTCTGCTGTACTTGTAGGGTGCTGACATCATCTCTGTGTAGAGATTGGAATATGCAGCAGGTGGTGTGTTGTACTGGTTGGCAAAAGGATCAGTTTTCTCACACATGCAATTACACACACACTACTTTCACCCTCTCCCACACACATTTGCAGGATTCAAACCCCTACCTAATTATGTTATGACACGCAAGACAGATGCAGTAGCAGAGTGCGCTATTTACATTACTGGGAGGTTTCCCTTCTCCTGCTGTACTTATAGGGTGCTGACATCATCAGTGTTTAGAAAGGGGAATGTGCATCCTGTAGTGTGTTCTCCTAGTTGCCAAAAGGGACATTTCTTTCATCCAGAATTGCACACACACTAAACCCCTCCACACATACTGAGCATTTGCAGGATTCAATCTCCTACCTAACTATGTTATGGCACTTGATATGGACGCATTAGCGGAGCTTGTTATTTGCATTACTGGGTGGTTTCCCTTCTCCTGCTTTACTTATAGGGTGCTGACATCATCAGTGTTTAGAAAGGGGAATGTGCATCCTGTAGTGTGTTCTCCTAGTTGCCAAAAGGGACATTTTTTTTCATACAGACTTGCACACACACTAACCCCCTCCACACATACTGAGCATTTGCAGGATTCAAACCCCTACTTAACTATGTTATGACACTCGAGACAGACGCATTAGCAGAGCACGCTATTCGCATTACTGGGAGGTTTCTCTTCTCCTGCTGTACTTATAGGGTGCTGACATCATCAGTGTTTAGAAAGGGGAATGTGCATCCTGTAGTGTATTTTCCCAGTTGCCTAAAGGGACATTTCCCTCACACAGACTTGCACACACACCAACCCCACTCACCCACCCACATACATACACACTGAGCATTTGCAGGATTCAAACCCCTACCTAACTATATTATGACACTGGAGGGAGATGCATTTGCAGAGCGCACTATCCGAATTACTGGGTATCTATTCTGCACCTGCAGTATTTATAGGGTACTGACATCATTATTTCTACAGAGGTATGTACATCTAGTACTACCTGTCAGGTGGGGGATAGCATATATATGCATTTGCAGCCACCTACGTCAGGGTCAGATATGCACATCGCACTGGCAGGTTATGTTTTATACCATGCTTCATGACCACAGGACCTGTAACACACAACACAACCAGTCCTGACCACCCCTCCCACATCCAGGACACACACTTTGCTTTCCTGGGAACAGTGCCAAGATATGCAGGTGTTCCCATACACCATTCTAGTTGTTAACGTCAGGTACAGGCATATTGTGTGTGGGAACTACTCAGGCCTCTACAACATTACCCTACAGCCACTACAATTTGTGAGTCCATGTGCTATGGCAGAACCACTCACCACCGCCACAAGGGGGAATACATATTGCACCTGACCATCTACAACATGGGTACTCACTGTTCCACACCAGAGGTAGACCACCATTGTTGATATCTGACCATACCCACCTTTTCCTGGCCATCCATATCCCATCCCCACCCCCAGGCAAGGTTGTCACTGCAAACAAACTGTATTTATCAAAAGCAGACTTTACACTTGTGAAGACTGGGGAGGAAGACTTCAAAGGACCCATGCTGGGGGAGTATACAGGCCACACTGCATAATCCTTGACAAATGCATTCTATGAGCATGTGGAAGGTTTGCATTGATCATGCTATCCCAAATATACCCATGACTGCTCCACAGCAGGACACCTGTCAGATGTACACCAGCCATATATGCGCTGTCCAACAGACAGAGTGAGCTAATACATTGCAGAGCAGTAGCCCACAGAGGGAGGACATCTCTGAACAGTACCGGCATGACACTTCAATCCTTCATAATCATCACGACAGTGTTGACAGTGAAATTGTCCAGACAATGCAGATAAGGCTCCCCTCAGTCTGTTATTGACACCCAATTACTGTTAGAGGTCCTCAGCAACCCTCTTCCAGTACACACCAACAACATGGCTGTGGCTTAGCAAATTCAAACCCTGGGATCTCCACTGTGTCCCTGCTTGACAGAGGCAAAGCACACTAGCCTCACACGGTGCCTTATGTGACCGACTTTACAGTGGCACAGTAGCCTACTGTACTGGGGAGGCAGACGCCAAGCACACTCTGGCTAAGCTGTCATTTCCTAGGGCAAACAGCCTAGTATTGACCTCTACACCCATATGTTTAATTGTCAGATGCACATTATTTGTTGCTGATAGACTGTTTGCAGGTCTTTATTGCCATAGCATTCTTTTTTTGTATGAACAACTTGTGTATCTGTGGAAGATGTTTGCATATGGGAGGGATCCACTATAACACGTATGTCTCTGTAGTCATTTAACTGTGTGCACTGGGCAGATTGTTGTAATGTGGTTGGTTCCTGGAATAACACGTAGAAATACCAGATATGTGTGGCCAACTGCTAAACTGAGATTTGGCCTAAGTGTGTGAGCATGCCCAGTTCAGCCTTCCCATGGCATGTTGTCTGACATATGTCTCATTTATCAAAGTGTGCGAGCATGCCCAGTGTGAGCTTTCCATATGTTGAACTCTGCAGCCCTCCACATTTGTGGATGAGTGTGAACTTCAACAAATATCTCCCGTTTATGGTTGTGTGTTGTATGTCATGTTGTGTAGTTACTGTCCAACTGCTTTGTGTGTGAACACAACAGGGATTATACTGTGCCTGCAGGGTTTGCATGGGATACTTTGCATACAGTTGTCAACATCCTTTCATACTGACCTAACACTGTAGTACCGTATAGTGTACTGGTTCAGTACTTTCACTGTGGTGGACAGTATCTTGGGCTTTAGTCCTATCACTGCTTTACATTTCCATAGTGAGCACAACAGCCTGGTTAGGGGGCAGTTGTGCACATCTGACCATGTTGCATTATGTTCAGATATGAACAACTTAAACCAGGCTTGTCCAACATTGGTAGTGTATTCCACAACATAGGTGTACATTTGCAAACACTAGCGATGTGCCCTAGGCCATTTCTAATGCTAGTCGGAGAGTGTGTTTGTCCTTCGACACACATTGTAAGTGGAGTTTGCCATGACATATGTCATGGTTAGTATACTGTGCCTCCGTCTACCTGTGACATAACAGTGATACCCAGGGTAAACCTACCATCTCCCATCCACTCATCAAGATTCCTCTTGAGGAGAATCGATGAGTGACTCTATGGATAACCTGTACTGGGAGTTTACTCATGAGTGGGGTGGCTTCTGTGTTATGGATCATGCAGTACAGCTTGTCCTATGTATGTCAGTGCTGGGGTTCAGGTCTCTCATGTGCATAGCTCACTGCCATTCAGATTGTACAAGGTGCAGCATGTTTATTGATTCCAGCTTGGACATGGCTTTATACATCAGGCACAGCTTGCCTCTGGGTGGGCAGTATGGCAGTGTGTGTAGCTGCAGTTTGTTTAATCAGGCAACACATGGCATCTGTTCAAGCTCTTTGATACTCCTGGTGAGGTACTGTTGGGGACTTTACAGTTGATGGAGGTGTCTGCTGAGGTACATCCCACAGGGGCTATTGTAGTCAGTTGTAACGGTGATGAAGGATGACTGCAGAGCCACAATGACCTCCCCTTTTCTAGATCTGAAAACCTTCAAGATTAGGTGGGTATATGGTATGTTTCTGTAAACACTACAGCCACATGTTTGTCCAGTGCAGGATATCTATCACCTTGTGTCCCCAGGTCTCTCATTACATGTTAAGTATGTAATGGGTTAACACCTATGTGGTAATTGGTAGGCACTTACTGTATATCCATAGGGGTTGACTACACACTTTTCTGCAATTAGCTTGCTGACATGGCTATGGCACCAGTTGTCTGTTTCTATGTGGCCCTTTTGTGGGATGCTTGTGTCAGCTGGAGGGTCAGATATGGTGGGCAGTTTGTAGTCCTCTGCAAACATGTTCAGACACAGTCCTTCCATGTTGGCCTGTACCGATGGGACATATATACCAAATGAGGGAGGTCCCGGGACCAAGCCTTGTGGGATGCCAGTTATATCTGGTTTGTAGTCTGACATGGCTGCAGCATGTCTGACCATGTCAGTTCTGTCCTTGGTCTGGTTTGCAACCCCTCTACTGACATAGGGGTTTATATTTAAGCTCGTGAGCATATCTATAATGAACACGTAGGGTATTGTATGGAAGCCTTTGCAAGGTCCAGCTACGCTGTGTGGACCACATTGCCCTCATCAATGACCTTAATGACTGTTTCAAATGAGTCAAACATGTTTAGGGGCAGGATCTGCACTTAAGAAAGCCACACTGGGTAGGGTCCTGTGTCAGTAGGTCTCCAATATCTTTATGTCTGCGGTACATGCTGATCCTTTCCATAGCTGTGCAGACCAAGCTTCTCAGGATTCTGGGGTGGTAGTTTTCAGTATCCATTCAGGCAACACCTTTGTTGAGAATGACCACTGTTGTTGTACACTGCTCTTTGGGTACATATCCTGTGTTAAGGCTGACATTGAGCAGTAGTGTGATTTGGCATTCCATTCTTCTTGGAGTCCATGTTGGACTCAGCCCAGGACACCATCTCATACCATTGCTGCTGTGTGTTTTGCTTTGTAGATGCTGGCTGTTACCTCAGCATCTGCAATGTCAGGGGGCCAGCAGTCTGCTGGGATAGATATTTTGCATTCTGGGGGGGGGGGTTGCACTGCACCTGTCAGGATGTATGTTGGCAATATGTGTGTGTGTTTGGTATGTTGTTTGTAATATTTGTGTGATTCAGAGCATATCTGTGAATTCCCAACACGGTTCCTACCATCAGTTGAGGAAGCCTTGGGATTATCCTTAGTGTCCTGTACAATTTGTATCTTCATAGGTTCATAGGTTCATACTAGGCTATCCACCCTAGGGCATTTGTAAGCCTAGCCAGAGTGTGTGTGGCTTTCGCCACCCCCTGCTATGTGAATATTATGGCCATTTATGATTTGCTTTGCTGTGCCTCTGTCTGGACGTGACACAGTGAAGACCCCCAGTGTAAATCTATGCTCATCCATCCACTTGGCAATATTCCTGTTGAAGAGTGTCAGTGAGGGGCTCTGCCTAACATGGAGTGGGATTCTGTTCCAGGGTGTGGGGAGCCTCTGGGGTTATGTATCTGTCCCTCCAGCACATTCTATTTCATTATGTGTTGAGGTTGACATCTCTCACTCTCACAGCTCCGATGACTTTGAGTTTTCTGGGGTGGAGCATGTCCATTACTCCTGTGTTGGACATGGCCTTGTACAACAGACATACAATTCCTCTGTGTAGGCAGTATGTGACTGCATTCAGCTGGGGTGTCTACAGCCAGGCAGCATATGACATATATTTGAGACCCTTTATCCTCTTGGTGAGGTACCTTTGAGGTCTTTCTAACTGCTGCAGGTGTCAGGTAAGGTACATCCCAAATGAGGCATTGTACTAGATTTTGGGTCTGATAAGAGAGCAGTATAGGGGCACAATGACCTCTGTTGATGTAGATGTGAATACTTTCATGATACGGTGTCCAATACAGACAGTCTTCCTAGCCACATTGGCAATGTGAGTGTCACATAACAGGTTACTGTCCACTTGTGTCCCTAGGTCCCTGATTACTCCTTCCATACATAATGGTTTACCACCTATGTGGTAATTTGTGAGTACCTTGTTTGGTATTTGGTGGGACATTCATACTGTCCAGTGTCTTCAGGATGGCTGGGTGGGGTTTCTGTGTGTGAGAGTGTGGTCTGTAGCATGCTACAGACTATACAGCAGTCTTGCCTATGGTTAGTTGCACATGGGTGGACTCCAATGCCTTGTGCATTGTCAGTTACCTGGACATATGGGTGTCTGTGCTGAATATGGATACTCACCCTCCTTTTATGTTTTGTTCCAGGTTTTGGGGCCATAACGCATGATATGTGGTATAACCTGGTGTGCTGTCAGGAGGCTTGCAGCAGGTTTCTGTCACTGCACAGACATCGATGTTCTCCATACTGGGGAGGGACTCGGGAGCATGCATATTGAGGTTTACACATCTGGCATTGGTCAGCATTACCCTTATGTTTCTTTCCACTTATGGTTTCTAGGGTGGTGGGTTAGTCTTTTCAGCCTTGCCTACGAAAGGCTCTATGGCGGTGGCAAAAGACTTATCCAATATCCAGACGCCCAGGGGTAACAGGTGCAAGCCATTCCTGGAACAGCTGCGTGGCTTGTCAAGCATGACATCCCAAGCAGACAGACATTGAATCCCCTTGGAATGACACCAGTAATTGTGCCACTTGTTATAACTGATCATTCTGTGTTTGTACTGTGGCATCTTTCTTGGTGAGGGTAGGATGCTGCAAACAGTCAGTGTCATACCGGCCTGGACTACATAATCAGAGAGCTCATCTATGTCTCTTTTCATGTAGTCCGGGGAGGTACATCTCAGGTCATTCACACCAGCATGGACTATGACTGCATCATATTTCTACTTGATTTGGGGTGACCTGCATACTTGTGTTATGTGGCGTATTGTAGCAGCCTACAGGCAGCTTACTGTACCCTTTCCCTTGTTCAGTCTGGTGTGCGGGACAGCAGCGTGTCTCACTATGGAGTCACCTATTACAACTGTATCAGGCATGTTGTTTCTCCTTCTGGCCTGTGACTGTTTGGCACACCAGCTTTGTGTACTATGTGTTACATGTGCTATGTTTGGAGGTTGTTTGATTGGGTGTCTGCTTTGGAGGCCTCTGTTGGTGTGGTGTGTTTGTAATTCGGGCCTCCGGGAATGTTTTTCTGTGTTTATGTCTTTGGTTTGCAGTTGTGATAGGTCTATGTGGGACTGGGTTTGTGGTGTGTGTGGTTACCTTCTCCTCCTGACAAGTTTTGGGAGTACTGAGTTGAGGGAGCTCAACCTCCAGTTTGGATAAATGGTTGCATCTCTCACATATATTTGTATTTCTTGGGGGGAGTTGAGGGTTGTCTGTGTACTTGGGGCAGGTGTAACATTGCCTCAAGATTCACAGATTCAACTTGTTGTAGCTGGCCTTAGTGGATTGTATGTATAGACATAGTTTATTGCCATACTACTGATCAGTGATTACTTCTTTTTTTATGTTTGCAGTATCATGTAGTAGCTTACTCATTCTCTTGCATGGTTTGGTAATGGCTGGAGTCCACCATGTCAGATGCCTGCATGTATGGCATTGTGTTTTGTTTTAATTTAGGATTGCATAATCCAAGCATTCCTGGCAGTGTTCATGGAATGCCTGTATAACAGGTTCTGAGGTGTGGCCCATATTTTGCACCTGCTCAGGGCCTTTAATGGATTCCACATCAGTTTGGAGGAGTGCAACTTTTGCTTTACACATGTTTTTCACTGTGGTTTTCTGGCCAGGGACTGTGGTCAGGATGTGTATATCCAGTGTGATTACTCTATGGTCTGGTCTTACCAGTGAGCAATACACTTCTCATCTTGCCATCCAGTACCCATGTTGCTGATTATCACATCCAGTATGCTTACCCCTCTTGTGGGAGTGGTACGTTGTTCCTGGGCATTTTGGTTTATGGATTCTATGAACTTTTGTCCTACAGTGTTGGAGCTAGTATAATGCTCCCAGTCTATGTCTGGGTATTTTCAGTCACCCAATATAATGTGGTTTGGAGGACTTGATATATTCATGTATTCCAACACAGGCCAGGTGCAGTTCCTGGTGTTGGGACGGTAGTCTGTAGCAGGCTATAAACTGGGAGGCAGTTTTAGCCACTGTTACTTGACCATGGCTAGTCCATGCTGCTTCTTGTTGTGGTACCAACATGGGGGTGTGGTTATCCTTGACAATTATTGCTAGTCACCCTCTATTTGTAGCTTGTTCCATGTTTTGAGGCTGTACAGCACAGTATGAGGTGTAACCTGGTAGTGTTAGAGTGCTGTTGTGAGCTTTGACCCAGTTTTATGTTACAGCACAGATATCAACATTCTCCATACTGGGTGAGTTTAGACTGCATGCATCTTGCTGTTTAGACTTCTGGCATTGGGTAGCATTACATCTAGGTTCTTATCCCTTCTGATACCTATGGAGGTAGGTTTGTGTTTTGAGCCTTACCTATTCAGGGCATGCTGTGGGTAACAACAGCATTTGCCAGTATCCATACGGCCTGCACTGATAGGTGCACGCCAGTCCTAGCAGGTGGAGCATCATGTCATGCTCAGCATGTCATCCCAGGCTGGCACACATTGGATCCCCTTTGACTAACTGCAATACTTCAGCCAATTATTGCAATTGATCATCTCATTGTCATATTGTGGCATGATGCTTGGTGAGGGTAGGATGTTAGTCACGGTCCTCAGGTGTGCATATAGTACATGGTGTTACATTACTTAACACATGGCATTCATGCCTCAGGTGGTGCTGCAGGGCTGCCTCTGTTGGATGCACATATTACACTTCCTGTACATGTTTGTGAGCAGGTCATGTCATTTTAGGCATCCCTGTTATTATTTGAGTGAGTCAGAGGGGGTATCATTCCCAGGGTTCCTACTGAGCCAGTGTATGTGCTATGCGTTGCCTCTTTGCCAGGGCCAGGGCATACTGGGCATGCCTCCTTCTGCCTACTAGGGCAGGCTCAGGTTGTTCCTCCTCCGAGTCACGCTCTGCCTGTGATGGCCTTGGCAATGGTGGGGGGCTGTTTGGCCCAGCCCTATGCTGGTCCTGCTGCAGCTGTTTTCGCAAGATCATATTATGTAGCATAGCACATACCATGACAATTTGGGTACATGAAGTTGGTGTGTACTGCAAGGCTCCACCAAATGTGTCCAGACACCAGAACCGTGACTTGAGCAGCCCAAACACACGCTCTATTACATTACGTATTTGTGCGTGTGCCTCATTATGGCATTCCTGTTCAGGTGTGTGTGTATTTCTGCTGGGTGTCATCAGCCACGGCTCCAGTGCATAACCTGCATCCACCACTAGGTGTCCGTGTGGGATGTCCCCATTGACAAATGTCTGGTACAGCTGCGTCAAATGCCAGATGTGGGAATCATGGTAGCTCCCAGGGCAGCCAGCACACACATTCATTATTATGCCCTGGGCATCACACATGACCTGGCAGTTGATGGAGGGGAAGCCCTTGTGGTTAATGTAGGCCCTACCCTGCTCACCGGCTGGTGCTTTGATGCATATGTGCGTGCAGTCTATTGCACCTACTACCTCAGGGTATTCCGCTATTTGCTGGAAGAGATGCATATTGCTGGCCAATGCCTCACGGGCATTGGGGAAATATACATGATCACTGACATGTGCTGACATGGCATCCAGGAACTGGTGCAGTACCCTGGAGGCTGATGCCTGTGATATCCCCATCATATCACCAGTTGGTCTTTGGAAGGTACCTGTTGCTAGTATTCTTAGGCCAACACATACCTTGGTTTCCACTGGGATGGGTTCCCCTCTGTTGGTTCTGTGTTGTGAGGCGTGGCCTGCACAGCTCAACTATTTGCTGCAGGAGCTCTCTGTCCACTCTATAGCGCTCTACTATCTCCAGCTCATGTAACCCATGGTAGGTGACCCTGGGCCTGTACACTCTTCTCCGTCTCCTCACTGTGGGTTGTCTGGCAGCATCTGCATTGTCACCACCCTCAGCAAGTCGCCTATGTCTCATTATGACAGCTATGGCAGCCTCTAACATTTCTGCTCTGAGTTCAGCTTTTTCAGTTTTCACTTCTAATAGCTTACTCCTGTCTAGCAGTGTCTCTTGAGAGAAACATCCTGCACTGCTGTTTGCAGAGTTTTAAGTGCTGGGCTGGGCTACTATTCTGCCTGTGTAATTGCCTGCTTCTAATTGTTTTCACCTGCTAGCTCCAGCAGCATTCCCTGCTAGCTTCCTACGAATTCTGTTGCTTCCTTTTTCCTTTCTGTTTCCTCAGGGGGGAGAAGCGTGCATACCAGCAGAAACACACTCACAGTGGCTTACATGCGTGCCACATGCTTACATGGTTTAGAATCTGCTTATTCGGGTTGAAACGCATGCACACCAGCACAAACGGTGTTAAACATCTACCAACAGGCTCCCACTTGCTCAGTCTGCCTTACACATGCGCACACTGTCCTACTCGCGTTTCATGGCGCGCACACGTGCGTATGCACGCCCAGCAAGAAACTTTGGTGTAGGCAACAGTGTACACCTTCCATTTCTTGACTTTCCCATGCTTATCTTGTGGCACTCCTCTTTCCATGATATGTGTCTGACATCTGTCATGTAACACTGACCTTCAATGAACTGCATTTCTTTCTGCCATTCCCCCCTGTGATGTCACCTATCTCCTACTCTGTTCCTCCCCCTTATGTAACTCTTACACTACTCAGAATGTGCTCATTTGCTATGTGACAGTGGAATTCAGTATCCTAACACTCATTTGCATCAGATTGCCTACTAATGCTTATTTACATGTCTTAGACTCAGCTTCCCCCCTTAGCAACCACTAAATGGTGGTCATGTTGTTTTTGGTCTGCTGGTCCCTGCATTGTAAATTCATGTATTGCATAAAACCCACATTTGTGGGTTTATAACCTTCATTTTTATGTTTTATATAGTGCAGCCCATTTGCACGGGGCTGCGCTGCGTTTAAACACCGGCGATCGCCGAAAAAAAATATATTTATTTCTCATATTTGCATCAGGGTACCTTGCCAATGGCCACATATTTGGCCATTGGCATGCTGCCTGGCAAATATGCACCCTTTATTTGGAGCTGACATGGCTCCATTGTGTTTTTTGCAGAAACGTACTCAGTTGTCAACTGAGTACATTTCTTCAGCTACAACGGCTCTTACACGGGCTGCTTTGGGCTTCCTGGATCGCTAATCTACCTCATTTGCATGCTATTCAGCTGCAAGTGAGGTGATTAGCATATCCACGCCCACTCCGTGTAAGAGTCATTTTAGCTGGTCTCTTACACGGACTTTAGGGCTGTTCCTGGATCGCAAAGGCTGCATGGAGTCTTACACTACTCTTAGACTCCGTTCAAGCCTTCGTGAATCCTGTCCAATATCTTTTTTCTTTTAGTAAACCGGTTAACATTATTAAAATAAAGCTATGAGACAATTAGGGATATTGTTGAGAAGTGTCATCACTAGGGATATTGATTAAATTGTAGCCTTAGCTATATATTATAATAGACCAGTTCTTTGATACAACAGTCCCTTTTACATTTACACCATGGCTAATTTATGGAATTTAGAAAATGTACTGAAAAGATTATCTAAAAAAAGTAACGTCTCTAGCATATATGGCTTATTTATGTTATTGTAAATTTAAAACTATATGATATTCATTACTGTTAAATTAGATGCAACTTTCTTTTGTCTTTCATAGTGTTTTATGACCTATTACTTCAAGCATTATTTAATTAAGTATTTGTCAAGGAACAACTTCACTAAGATACATTGTGTTAAAACTGCATATGGTGCCAGGAAGGACTAGATTGCGATATTCATTTATAACAATTACTACAGAATAAAGTACCTGCTTGGGTAAGAGAGAAAACCTAAATACATTCAAAAGTAAAAAACAAAAAAAACGGTAATGAAACTATCACCAATATGCCCCAAAAATAAGTTTATTAAAGACACACCAGATAAGCACTTTCATTTTGTCATATACAAAACTTCATCAGATGATAACATTCACTGAAACAGCCCATTTAAATACTAAATTACATCATGTGACTTCAAAAGCTGGAAAATTTAAAGGATAACCACCTATTTATACAAGTCTTTGCAAACCACCACTTAGTTGTATATTAGTTTGCTATACTAAACCCAGTCCCATAGCCCAATGCTATAAAAAATGAATGAATCAATAAATAAATCAGTAACTACTTGAATTCAGTAATCTATATAACATTAAAAAATATATATTTATATACATACAATATTTAATGTATATTTCATAGAACATAAATAAAAGATGCCTACACATACTAATAGAACGCAATAACAATATAACAATATTAATAATAATAATAATAATATTAAATATGTCACCTTTTAAGAGCTTTTAATTTAAGAATGTGGCTAAAGTAATATGATCATTATGGCTTGGCCATCCGTAGGAGTTTATCAAATGGGTCTATATCACGTTGTCGAACTCTTAAAAGTTCGAAAGTCATATGGTCGACACCATATGATCGAACTTTTAAAAGTTTGAACCTTTCAATGGATATCTCTGTACAATGCAGAATGGGAAGATTTCCCTTTTCTGCACTGTAGTGTGATCTCAGATTTGATATATTTAAAAAGTGTGGATGTGGAGGGTGCAGGGGGGACTTGCCCCCCTACTTAAACCATTCAGGTAGGTTTTTTTCTTTGTTTATTTTTTTTTATTACAGTTCCAAACTTTTAAAAGTTCAATCATATGGTGTCGACCATATGATATTCAAACTTTTAAAAGTTCGATTATGTGATATAGATGCAACCAAACTTACCAAAGAAGCTCCTTTTTTCTAACAAAATTGTTCAGGGTCCTCCTCGTAGATTTTGAAAAATCTTCTCCAAAACAAAAAATTTAAAATAATGTGAGTTACCACAGCTGATTATATGCTTAGTTAATGTATTATTGTCCCTCCTTTTATGGATATAATAAATATGCTCATATATCTGTTACCGGAGTTCTCACTCAGTTTTTCACACATAAAAACATGGACATGTCTGGCATTGTGCCAAGTAAACAAGCTAAAAATGTTCATAATTGCATTTTTGCTTCACAAAAACAAATTCACATAAAATGATGATCCTGGGACCCTCTAATATATATCAGCAATAATTACATCTCCCACACTTCCTAAGCTCACCCCCAATTCTCTTATTATTATTGTTATTTTTTGATGTAGATTCCATGATACATTTAATACTGGAACCACATTTAAAAACTATTTTGGGTTTAGGATCCACCTTCTCCTTAATATCAGTATCCTCCAATAAAACATTCAAAATTTTATATAATATATTACAAAATAACTAGTCATCAACCCTATAAATACTGTTGAATGCATTACTGCCAAAAAATAGATTATATTGCTGTCCAGGATCGGACCCAAGATCATCAGGTTCAACTCATTCAAACAAACTTCCCAAGCTGAAAAAGGGAGCAAAATGTCCACCCCTTTTATATCTTACTTCCTGAATTAGTTTCCTAATTAAATTTGGTGGGTAACCCCTAATACTAAACATATTAAACAATCTTTCACATTCCTCCAGAAAATCCTCATATCTATGTCATTTTATAACAGTTCTTTTTTGTGTAAAATGATGAGAGCTATCAAAAATAAAAATGTATTTGAGTAAGTGGATTTCTAATGACTTTTGGAAATAAATGCATTAATTGACACATCCTTAATAAGAAAAACATCCAAATATTCTATAGTCACATCACTCATAGTATAAGTAAATGTAAGAAACTCTGTGCTAGAGTTTATAAATTCAGTAAATTGGGAAATAATAGCCTTATCACCCTTCCATAAAATAAAAATATTGTCCAAATAATGCAAATAAAGCATAAAATAAAAGCCAAAAGGGCTAGTAAACACAAACAGACATTCCCATTCCAACATAATTGTGTTAGCAAACAGGAAACCACAAGATGACCCGATCACCACCCCATTTTTGTAAATCAATATTCCCATCAAACAAAATATAATTATCCAGAAGTACAATATCCAAAAGATCCACATAATTGTTAATCTTGTCCTGTGCAATCCCCTTCCTCAAAAGAAATTCTGAAAACCACGACACCCCAAGTTGATGTGGGATAACCGAATAAAGATCTCATACATCAATAGTTAAAAACATATCATTGCTATCAAACTTAGTCCCTTTACTTTGTCCAGAAAATGCCAAGAATCACAACACACATTTATTTCATCTGCTACAAGATGTTTTAAGTTAGCGTCCAAAAATTTAGCAAATGCACATGTAATTGAGTCTCGGACATCCACTATCGATCATAATGGGGGATTGTAGAGGTCCTTATGTATTTCTGGAGCTCCCAAAAAAAAGGTACCAAGGGGGAAGAGGTGTTTAAGTAATTAAATTCATCAGCAGAGATCCATCCTTCAATAAACAAATCCTTGAGTTGTAGCCTAATTTTATAATATGCTATATTCAACTGATTTCTACTTGTCAGCTCATAGGTATTAGTACTTAAAAGAATAAATATATGTTGTCTATAATCTTCATAATCCATGATTACTAAATCCCCTCCCTTACTAGGAGTCATCATTCTAATATGCTGTCCCTTAATAAACTCTAAAATTTCAGTTTCATCTGTTGACATATTGGACATATTATGCATATTAGGCCTAACATTACCCTTCAAAATATGATGAAAATCCAATTCACATGTTTTTTTTTTCAAAAAGTGCCAAAGCAGGATGCAAAGGGGGATTAAAATGACTATAAATATGAAAGGGTTGTGAGATTACTTCAACGTCATTAAAAATAAAACTCAAATAAATTAAGTTTACATAAAAATAATTTCAAATCTATTAGAGCTTGAGCAACATTAGTTCTACGTGATGGTATGAAGGTAGCTCCTTTTGAAAAGAAATTTGCCACTGATTGATCAATAGAAATAGTGTAAAAACCAAAAAAAAAAACAAAAAAGTTCAGGTACCTTACTCAAATACATCAATACTCTTACTCAAATAAGTGACCCTTTCTAATAAATAACTATGATAATCTACAAAATAATAAATATTTACTAAAAAAATGTATAAAAAATGTATATATATGTATTTGTAAAATACATTAGAAAGTGTGGAATACATAAAGAATTACAATTAAAGTACAAGAATTGACAACAATAATCTGAAACCCTAAAAAATAAAAGTAAAAAATGCATTGCTTCACAGAACACAGGACTAAATTCACTTCTATCCTTCTACAATTTAGCAGCCCTCATTCTCAGTATGGGAGAAATAGAAATCTGTTCATTAAGCCTGGGGAGTTTGTTAGCTTCCAAGAGTAATTGCCAATATATCTCTCTTACTTCTATTCTGTTCTCCCACGGCCCCCCTTAGAATCTTGGTGCACTATTTCAATTGCAAAAAAAAATCCACTGGGCCTTAGCACACAATAAACTATGTTTATATAATGCATTGTTACTGTCCTTCGTTCTAATGGCATTTAGATGTTCATATATTCTCCTTTTTAGTTTTCATGTAGTTTTACCTATATAGAATGCCCCACATGTCTTACAAAGACCTAGACATACAAGTCCTGCACTATCACAGTTAGAAAAACTTAACACTTTTAATCAAATATTGTCTATTCTTAATGTACACTGAGTCCTGCCTAAGAATATATGAACACTGGGCACAAGACCCACATATCAGTGTAATTATACACATAAAAACCCCAGCATAATTTTGAATAAAGCATACCTCATTTTGAATAGGATGTACCTCTTGAATATTGTCCAGAAGATCTTTACAATTACTAAATTTTTTAATTTCACTATTCATCTCCTCCAATTCCAAGGTTGCCAATTCAGTTGGTTGATCGAAGAGGGCCTGTTGGTCTAATGAAGTGGAGTTGAACTGTGAAATCGCTTACCACATTAAAACATTTTTTATTTTTATTTGAGTTGTTTTTGTTTCAAGTATTGCAGTGTATTCTGTTTTCTTCTGCTTGCAGGAACACTTCATTGGTGTGTTTTTTGGCCTGTTAGTATTGTTCGTACAATGCGGGTTGAAGTGTGAATGATTGGACCCCCCCCATATCCCATTGGTTTGATTGAGCCCTGTTCCTCAGCTGTTCAGACCAATGCAGTGGAAAATCCCTATGTTCCACCACTTTCTCGCTTAGTTGCTGTTGTTGGATGTATTGGGGTCCATTGCCATCTGGATCACTGATGGAATAATTTGCATCCCGGTCCTCATGAGCATATTTGAGATTTAGTGGTTTCTGGGTATGCAATCCCCTGTAAATATTCCACCCTGTTCCTTTCCAGTTTTTTCATCTCAGTAGCTCTCAGTTTAGAAATTTTCCAGCTAATGCATATGTGCGATTGTGAATACACATTCAATACCTGCTCTCTGTCTTGCCAGTGTAAAAGCTGTTACATTCTGTACATAAAGCTCAATAAACTAGTGCTTTTGTGGCACAATCACCATCAGTTAACAAAATTTCCATTGGTGGGGACCCTACAGACACCTTCGGCTGTACTAAAATAAACCCACAATGTTTGCACGGTCCACAGTACCTGGTGGCCTTCCTATTGTTATTAAATAAATTAATGCTGGGATGTTAAAAAATGCATTTTAAATTCCTATTACTTTTAAACACAAACATAGGGGATTCACCCAAAATTGTAAACATGTCTTTGTTACCCATAAACACATTCCAGTTCTTAACCATTAAATTCTTAATTTCTTTTCTGTAGAAACCCAAAGGTACCACCATGGAATTGGTAAAGGTATTACAATTAACTGCATTAACCCCAGAGGTGTGGGAGAATATGCTGTTCTCAAAAGCAAGCAAGAGTTTATATTTGGTATCCCACCCTTGTTATATGTCACCACTAATTTTATGCAATAAATCTGTTGGATATTTGCACCTATATGTTAGCTACATTTAACGCAAACAACACACTATACAAACACACACTTACATGCCTCTCTTTGAAAAAGTTTTTATTCAAACATTTTTATTTTATTTAAACAGGATCTGTGGAACCTAGTTGGACTTTCCCAGTCAACAAATGTTAAATAAAAAAAATAAATAAAATAAAAAAAAATCAGTATACAAGAAATTGTCCCAAAGAGCTTGAGGGAAGACTCTTGGTAAACAGAATTAGCCAAAAGAGAACTTATCTGGCAATTAAGGATGACTGTGACACTTGCACCAGGTCTGAATGATGACATTTACATTATGCCCATCTTACAAATTAAAGCAACTGACCTATAGAATATAAATTATTACCATTTTCAAGGTCAGTGTTGTATAATAATAAACATCAAGTTTTAAATACTTGTAACAGAATGTGTGTAATTAGTAGGTATTGTTTTTAATCATGCTTCAAGTTTATATATTTTAGATAAGTTCTTAATAATGAGACTGGTCCCTTTAAATTTTTATACTTTTTAAATGAATCAGCTGACTGGTTTTATACATTATATGAATGCCCTTAATTGCTTTTTTAATGGTTCTGATGAAGTCCTGGGTTTTAAGAAGGATGAAAGTGCTTAATCATTTTTCTAGCTGTAATGCATTGCACTGTAATGTGTTTTAACATGTTCTATAAAGTTTACACTTGGATTTACTCTTGAGAACTGATTTTTGTCTTCCTACATTGGCAGAATGGTATTTTGAAGGATTCCTTTAGTGTATGATGCATGAGTCTTTCTTGTTTATTAGTGTTTTATTGGTGGCTGCACAAACACATGCTGTTTGTTCTTGATATCTCAAAGAATGTTTTAGTCCATACTGTGCTCCTTGATATATAAATTTCTTAGCTGGTATGCACCAATGAGAGAATTAAAGTTAACATTTGCAAACCTTTCATTAATGTAAGATACAGATACAGCTGAATAGATTATCACTTAACATGTTAGCTCTGTGAGGTTCAGAATCTCATGTGTAAGACTATGATGATGAAAGGAAAACAAGATTTTCCTTGTTACTCATGAAGGCACAAACTTTGTCAATAAATAGAATTTCATATGAGATTACTTGATGGTATAAGCTTTCCCAACCTATTTCCATGTACAGTTTCTAAATCCTCACAGGCACTTAATGAATATCCGTACTTATTTCTTCTCAAAATGCCTCACTCTTGTGGCTACACTACTCAGAAAGTCTCTATTAATTATGAATGTGCCATCTAGTCCCTCCATCCACCACCTAAGCTCTAGCCTCACAACAGGCATGTGCCCTTCTGCTGTTACCAATTGATAATATTCATACTACTCATATTTTTCACTTTTTTTTTATCTGTAAAGGATTTGGAGTGCTAATTCACTTTATGCATAGTTTATTATTACGTAGACGCTTATAGGTTCATAGGTAAGTACTACACTAGCTGGCCTTGCTGACCATTTTAAGCCTAGCCAACTTCCCTTTTTGTAGTCAAAATAACCTATCCCTTTGGCTTACAGATTGGCCTTACCCATCCCATGGTTGATAATTATATATATTACCCATAATGAGAATAAATGTAACATTACCATAGATAATTTGAGGGGGACTCATGCATACGATAAAGTATTTAGGAGCTGCATCTCTCCATTAGTAGTATAGGGATCAGTCCTAAGGTAAATGTTCTATTTTCCATCCATAGATCTAAGCTGCACTTGAAAATGGACAGGGATGAACATTGTTTTATGTGGATGGGGAGTTTGTTTCATAGCAGTGATATCCTTTGTGAAATGTATAATGCTGTGGTGGTATGGCAGTAGCATTGTTACCTCACAGCAAGAGGTTCTCCTATTCGATTCTCGGCTGGGCTTGGGAATGCCTTCAGTGTGGAATCCGCATGTCCTCCCCACGGTTGGGTAGCATTCGAAAGACATGTGTGCGTAAATGGGTGTCCCTTCTTTGAAGGTTGGGTGTCGAGCTGGCACCTCGGCATTTTGTAAAAATCTACTGCCAATCATTAGCGGACCGGAGTTCTGCTGTGGCGACCCCTTACTGGGAAAAGCCGAAAGACAAGCATCTGTCCATCCAAATTGCATAAGATTCACTTTTGCTGTTTGCATTAATCATAGCTAAGTACAAGGTTTTCTGGTACTTTTATGACAAAAGTGATTTTCCTAAGTACTGTACTATACAGTACATAGCATAAATAGTTACAATTACACACTGCATTTTATTTTCTCAGCCTGTAAACATTTAAATGCATCTGATGAAAGTTTTGCTTTGATTTTTTTTTTTCTTTTGATGTTCTTTGTAAAAATACTTATGTTGAAGTTCTACTCCCTGTGCCTGCAGTGAAAATAGGCCTGGTAAAATCTGACATCTTGTCTTCCACGGCATGTGTCCCAGATCAATTCTAATGCTGTCAGTTTTACAATTATGTTCTTGCACTGAATTTTTAATAAATTAATGGAACAATTGTTTGTATTGTAGTTCCAATGCCAACTATGTGAAACAACAACAGATTATCAGGGAAACCTCTCACAGACGTAGTACGTATGCAAGTGGGTATAGGAGTTTGATAACTGCAGCTGTCTTCAAAACTGGATTAGTTAGCCAAGATTTATTCACCTCCCCTTTAATTAGTTAGACTAGATTAGACAAGATTTATTCAACTCCACTTTTAATGAAGAGCAGCCAGTAAGAACAGACAGATCAAGGAATGATGGATAAGAATGCTTCATCTTCCCCCTAAGGATATATGACCTTTGAGTCAGAATATTTAGAAATGCAAGTATATGGAGGCATGTCATGTGCGTGGTTCTTGCTGTACTGCAAAACTGCTTTACAAATGATTTATTTTTCAAGCTGACATTCTGTATTGTATACTTTCTTTCTTTATTTTGTTTCTCTGTGTAATTCAGTTCATGATAACTATGAAACAACATGTAATTATATTACTCACCCTTAGGCCAAATAATAAAGATTTGTTGCAGCAATGAGTGACACAAAAGCTAAGGTAGTAGAAAGGATCACTGATCATACGTTTTATGATGACAACGTTTTATTTTTTGCATCAAATAAATACACATCATCACTTCACTCAACAGCATAGTTTAATGGCATTAATACAATGAAAAGGGTTGTTTTATGTTGCTATGTGCAACAGAATAAGGAAACTATGATTTTTTGGGGAAAAAGCTGTATATGAATAGATAAAAGTTTAGTCCCCCATTGATCTACTAGCAACAACAAGAAAATAAAAATACTAAAAGAAATATGGTATACAGAAGAAAAGTTGCTTTTTACATCACTCTTCATGTTATATGAGGCTCAATTAAACATTTAAAATTACATTCTTGAAACTAACTCTGAGGAATATAGGAATACAGGAAGTGGCTGAGAGACTTCCTGTTTCTTTCTCTAGGTATGGCTGGCCTATACATCTGGAAGCAAGTTACAAACTAGGAACAAAGAATTAAAAGAGAGAGGCAGGGAACAGAACTATGCAACAGGAGATAAAGGTAATGTGGAGAGAAAAAAAACAACCAGCTTGGTTAAAGAAAGGTAAAATGTTTCTGTGAAAAATTGAGGCCTATAGAATGATGAAAAGTGTGGACAGACTAGTAGAAAGAAGAAAAGGTCATAGGGCAATGTCATAACAGGGAAAAAGTTCATCCAGCACACATCTACAGTCCTGGACAGCTAATTGCAGTGGTGGTGATGGGGAAAAGGGAATAGTATTATGAGATATGTGATCATATTGGTAGGCAACAAGTTCAGAAATGTATATAATGCAGCATTGCTGAACAAGTTCTTTTTCTTTACATTTTGAAAAATGCATAAAAGCTGACTGCCTGCAAGTAAAGGACACATGTATAGTTCTGCATGTAATGTTCCCACAATTCATATTTTTTATGTAATTTGCTCCAACCAGTTCTAGTTCTGTTATTTCTCTTACTATATTAATTTCTTCTAGTACAGTTGGTTTAGACTTTAATTTCCATTTTCTAGTAATTATTTTTTGGCAACCACCAGAAATAAACTCAGCAAGGATTTACTATGTCTAGGTACTTCCATTTTTTATCACATGGAAAAAATAATTTCTTTAGTTACACCAATTTACTCACCCAGTATTTCTGACAGAGTAGGCTGCAGGAAATTTTTAGTCTGCTAACCCATTGCACTCCAACAATATGTTCCTAATTACCTCTTTCTTCCCCATCACACCTCCAACATTTGCAGTCTACCTAAAGAAAAATTATTGGGAGCCTGTTTGGTGTATGAAAATATCTATATAAACACTTATGAGCAAACATCCTAAATCTTCTAGGCCTTGTTGCATATTTGGGAGCCATTTATATATCTTCCTGTAGTTTCTTTGTGAATTGCTTATCCAGTCTCTCCTCCCAATCCTTTTCAACCTTCTTTGATTGATTGCTAGAGTTACCATGCAATATTTGATATGCCCTACTAATCATCCCCGAATTACCATGCAATATTTTATATGCCCTACTAATCATCCCTTTTTTTACACCATCTTCTGTTCTAGATTCAACTGAAAACTCAACCAGTGCTGGTCTTCCACTTGGGATCCCCCTTTCCTTTTTCTTTGTTTATAGACCGATATCAAGGCAATCTCTAGCCTGCAGTCCAAATGAATTCTTGACCACTTCCCAGTCTGTTACCTTTCCCTCTAATTTTGTGATTCTTGTGCTAAGCAGCTGAGAGCTGTGAATACATGAACAGACAAAAAGGCGAGGAAGGCAGAAGTAGATAATACACTTGAGTACCTTTGTCGACATTAATTGCAAACAGAAACAATAAGTCTGTGCTGTCATGAAACATTTGAAGTAACCTCAGTGAAGACTGTCATGATCACATTTGCATCAAAACAATATTCTGTCTGTGATGTTTGAGTTTTATTGCACTTATCAGTCACAACAAATAATTACATGTGTTGTATGCCAATGAAAGTTTCATTTTCTAATGCAAATTTTGCAAACCATTTTGTGTAGTCACGGTTTTGTAAAACTGTCACCTTAAGTTAAGAGACTTTACATATCACTCTGTCTTGTGTTACAGCTGCATGGCACATGCTGTGCAGTCTATCATTTCCTTACATTAGTGATGCTCCCTACTTATCCCTTGCTGAGCATCATCATAGGAGTACATTTTCCAGGTGATGTACTTAACATGTTTGTGACACTTTATTGACAGTTGTGTAACACACACATATATTGCTTAATTGAATTTTTGTGATTCAATATTTTCATTTGTGTAGCAGTTTTAGTAGTAACAATTGAAAAGTCTAGCAGAATTTATAAAGCTATACTCTGCACTTCATGGTGTCATTTTTCATTTTTATAGGACATCATTGAGGCAGCATCTCAAGATATGTGTCCTGTTTTGTAAACCATAGAGGTCGATGTGACAACAAAGAGGTGCATCCTGTAGTAACCAAAAATGGTACATGGAATACAGTGACTGGAACATGAAGAATTGCCTCCAAATCTATGCACTTACATACCTCATGACATGAGGAATTGGAGAGATATGATAAAAATACAGATCAATAGCAAGAGGAAGAAGGTAAGATGTATGTGAATTGACATGTTAATGAGGTTGAAAGAGACAGAAGTTGAGAGTTTAAATGTGACAATTATCTAGACTTTGGGAAACCCTCTTGGACACTAAAATAGGCTCCTGGAATTTTTGTCAGATAAAATGCTGGAATGTAGATGCAGAAATTAGTTGAAGGAGGTATTCATTGCATTGCATAAGGAAACACACAGCCAGATGTAATGCTGACTTCACAGAGTGAAGATTCAGAAAACTTTACTGCATCACTTTAAGTAAACTCACATGAAGAGTGCCCATGGGCAAAGTGCATGATTCATAAAATCAAGCTACATGGCATGGCTACCCCAAATAATGTGGGCTATCATGCTATATGTCACTGTTCATATAATGAAGCAAACTGTATGACAATGAGGCAAAACAAGATGGAGGAGGGATTCAGAAACATTTAAATGCCATGTAATGGAGATACGCCTATAGTATATTTCAACTCAATTGTATGCCCATGTTCAGATGGAGTAAATCATGGAATTATGTTAGGGGTTACCACAGCTATTCTAAATGAGTATCTGCAGGAGGTTCTCATTGCAGCTATGCCTAATGGTGCATTATGTTGACTCTGGAGGTGCCAGGTCCTCCAGCTGTGCTTAACAATTCATGATCTCCATGATACGGACATTGTGGATTGATACAGTATTGATAGGGACACCATCCAACAAACTGTGAACATGTGTCAGCCTCTTCTATAGCCATGTGGAAGTCATGGAGTACCTATCCCAGTGGCTAGCAAGGCATGAGCTGTTTTCCATATATTAGCCACAAAGATCTTTCACAGACCTACTGGGGACATAGTAGGTGTATCTCAGGCATCTGCCTCAAGAAAACTCCATCATTTTTTTCTATGCCATGCTGTGGTAGTGTGAGTATGAATCTGCAGGGGCACGGCCTCAGCAGATTTTGCAGCATTGTATCTCTACCTACTGGACAGGTCCAGGGCATGCATGACAAAGGGCTTAGGATCTGATGCATGCCTCCAAGCATGAGAACTGGCTTTGCCAGGGCTTGAGCTGGCTATATTATGATTCTGTGTAGATTCTGGTGTGTTGCATGACATTGACCATCTGCTAGGAGGTGTGTCAGCATGATGACATCCATGGGAACACCCTCTTCTGAAATTTGACACCACTACAATAGATGTGGCTGTGGAAGTGCTAGCACTGTGGGAGCAGGATCTTGCATGTCCATGGCCACATTAGCTACTATCTGTGGCTGTACCAGATGACTGACTGCAAAGACAGCCCCTCACTCCTGGCTGGTGAGCCAGAGAAGACACTGGATGTTCCAGTGTGTGATTCAGTCTACCTAGGGAATCACACATATGAAACATGCACTCCAGTAGGTCAGCATGCACACCTTGGATTACTGTCAGTATGTCTACTATGGTTGTGGTGGATCTAGCGTGTGCCTCCTAATGGCCCAGCACTTACATTAGACTCATACCTCTCAACCTGGAAACACCAAAAATCTGGACAAAGCCCATGAAAAATAGTTACAGCTCTGTACGCTGATTAACATAAAAGTTGCATACGTAATTACGTAACCCCACCCACTGCAAGGGAATTGTGGGATACCAGCTTTCAAATGCAAACTTAAGAAAAGACAACCAAAATATGACACCAGAGTCCTCCTATAGCCATTCCAATGTCCCATTACTTGGCTATTTTGCTCCATTTGACATAAACACTAATGTGTGCATACTGCTTTACTTCTACAATCATTTGGATTTTATTTTTACATTTTATAGCACAATGCACAAACATTAATCAATATCTGCTAAAATAAGCAATACTGTCTCACAATGAATAGACTTGGCATTAAAACTTCTCTGCCCTTGAAACTCACATTAATTGAAAACCACACCACATCCAAAGAAAATGCATCTGGCCAGTGGTGGATAAAGATTACCTTTGGGCTGTTTTTAAATCAATGGCCCCTTGCACACAAAACAAGAAACATACAAGTGGTCTTTGATGCACCTTCATGACTTTATTAAATTATATTCCTTGTACAATATAGCACACTTGTTAAAGTGCATTTTAAATTTATTGTTTGAACATTTTTCCAGTAGGTAATGAAACAAAATGCACGAACCAATAATACAAAACTGCCCAATTCAGAGAATTTCCATCATAAAAGTCTACTACTTCCACACCCACAAAATATATATATATATATATATATATATATATATATATATATATATATATATATATATATATATATATATATATATATATGTTATAAATAAATGACAGCAGTGTAAGCCATGGGCATCTTGCACAGCTTCTCACACTTACTTTCAATTTTATTTTTTTTTGGGGGGGGGCAAAAGGCCAAAAAACAGGGGGACACATTTTAAACATTGCCTGTATAATTTTGGAAAGTTACTAGAATAAAATATGTTACCACCATGCATTTCACTGCCAAATCTTGAACCCAAAATCCTATGTACTACACCCAGAACAACATACCACTATACCAAATCAGCAGTGTCCTGTATGATAGGAAGACTGAAACTTAAATGGCTATCATTTAGTGAATTCAGTTCTCACATCTCACCATAGCTCTCATCTCAATGGCATAGCACAAAAAACATGGACAAAGCCAATAATGGGGGAATACAGCCCCAAAACAGGGACACATTTAAAATACTGATCTTACAAACTTAGAAAATTGCCAGAATAAAAGGTTTTGTGTTATTATTTATTTTCTGAAGAATATGAATTCTGAAATTCAAATGCCTGTCATTATTTAGTGAATTCAACCTTTCAGTGATTTTCCAGAAAAATCCTGAAAACTACAGATTTTGAGGAACAGATATATAATATGAGGCATAAATTCACAAGTGGTGGTGGCTATGGACTTGCGCTCTTTTTACCTTGTGCCCAAGGTACAGGGTTTGATCCAGAGTACCTGTAACCACTAGGTGTATTCGAATTGGGACAGTTACACACACAGATACACACAGACACACACACACACACACACACACACATACACACACACACACACACACACACACACACACACACACACACACACACACACACACACACACACAGACACTTCTGAAATAGTAATGCAGTCAATAGCTTGCCAGAAAAAATAAACCTGAGTGCAGAATCCGTTCATAGATCCTTTCTGTACATAATCCTACACGTTCATCTTGAAATCAAGATAACAGCCACACAGATAACCTAACATCAAGGGTGAAATTGAAGTGTATTAACCCACCACGGAGTTCGTGCAGGAATGGGCATGCCTGCCATGATTGACATGTGGGAGGGTGGGGATTAACAACGGCAATGACATGCTTATGTGCAGGGAGCCAAAGAAATAGGGAAAGGTTTTTAATCTTAGAATTAGTTCTTTAGTAGGCTCAGTTGAAAAATGAGATGTGCACCATGTTTTCTGTTTGTAAATGTAACTGTACAAACAGTACTTGCCTTTGTAGTTTTGCACCGATTTGCGAATTAAAAAAAAAAATGGGTACTTTTCCATTATCGGGGCAACACTTTAAACACGGTTGCTGAGCTCTGGATCTAGTGTCTTGTCATGTCTTTTCAATGTTGTTTAAAATGTAGAAATGACATGTCATTTTTTAAGTATTATCCAGTAAAATATTTTATACACACCTGGTTAGATTAAGAGTGGAAGGACATGACAAGACAATGGATTCAGAGCTCAGTGACTGGGTTTAAAGTGTTGCTCCTATAGCGGAAAATGTTACAGCAGGTTATCAAGCACTTCTTTGTCAGAAATTAAGTCTATCACTTTGTACCACTCATTCAAAATCAAACTAAAAGGGAACTTATTTTTTTCTACAGGCTCACTGACACAGTGTTTAAACTTATTACTGCGATTCCAGATTACTGCTTCAACTAATTCTTAATCATTGCACACTGATGTACAGTATTAAAATACTTTTCTAATAAAGTAAGTCCATGCTTTCCACTTTTAAATTCACATACGAATGATATATTCACGTACTAATTTAACAAATGTCCTTTTTCTACATTATATGTGTTTCTTTCTGTGGAAATGACATCTTTAGCTGACGTCTCTAAGAAAGACACAAATGATTCAGCGTCATTTACTTAAAACACAGTCTGATCTAAAATACAAGTGTTACTATATGTGGCACGTAGGAGGGAAACACTTTAAATGCGATCATTGAGCTCACATCCAATGCTTTATCATGTCTTTTAACCGGGTGTGTGTAAAATTTATAAATACCATCTTCTTTATAAAATATTATTAAGTAAAATAATTTTTTACACACATCTGGTTATATTAAGAAAAAAATACATAAGTGACTGGATTTGGAGCTTAGCAACCACGTTTGAAGTGTTGCCCCATCACGGAAAAGTACCAAAAAATTATTTCACAACAATCGCATCTGCGTTTTTATGTTATGCATACAATGTTTTCTTTATAATCTAATTTTTGTGCAATTACTTTTTGTTTTGGTGGATTTGAATACGCGTATGTTTTCTGTTTATAGATCTATACTACCTTTCAATCAAACGGTGGGCGGTGCAGTCAAAATGCTTGCGGGCGGGGTTTGGGAGGGGCATGCTACTGCACATCTGGTGGGTTAATACACTTCAATTTCGCCAAAAGATAAATGCAGAAGCAGCAATCCTTTCTGTGCAGAATCCTACCTGTTCATATAGCCATCGAGATAACAGCCACACAGATAACCTAACATTGAGTGCGCAGTCAAAACTAAAAACCTAACATTGAGTGCAGTAAAACAAGATAAATGCAGCAATCCTTTCTGTGCAAAATCCTACCCGTTCGTCTCACAATCAAGATAACAGCCAGACAGGAAACCTAACATTGAGTGCAGTCAAAACTAAAAGCAGAAGCACAATCCTACCCGTTTGTCTCACAAGATAAATGCAGCCAGAATTAGGAAGTAATGCAGCAGTCCCTTCTGTTCACCACAGGAGAATAAGCCAGCCAGCCAGAATAAATCCGAAAATGAAGTTGGAAGTAATACAGGAATCTAACGGCTTACAAGTGCAGCCAAAAGATACAAAATGCTTCCCTCTCTTCATTTAAACAGCAAGAATCACATCCATAGTGTCCACATGAGCCCTTGAGCTCAATTCCGACAGGCTGTTAGCCCCGACGGAGCTGATGTCATCATGCACGTGATGACGTCATCTCAAAAAGCGAGAAAAATAAAAATAAAAAAAAAAGCTAAGAAAAACTTGGAAATGAAGGGGTGCCACTCGGGAATCGTGGCACCCCATTATTTGGACCCCAAATCTTGGTAAAAAATGAGTTATTCGGTACAGTTGGGAGGTATGAATTTAGACTATGGCCACTGACACAGCAACCACAGGAGGAGGGCAGCAATCATGTCTTTGGAATCATCATTACCAACCCCCCCCTTATGGACCCTTCTGCCCATGAGTGCTAGGGACAGATTCTGAAATCTGTCAACCAGGGGTCAACATACTTCCCTTATCAATTGTACACCCGTTAAGCTGTCTTCTGTCTCTCTGATATTTGCATAGCCTAGGTACCTGCTGGTATAGCTGTTGTGAATATGGTCTATGTCCAGCATGCAGTGGTCACAATCCCTGCATCAAGCATACACACTCTGCTCTCCCCAGAGAGTACCAGCTAATCCTCTACATCATTAATAGAGGCTACAGATCCTCCAACATCAGACAGAGGCAGTTTTACCATGCTGGTACAGGGCAACAAGTCACCCAAGAATTCATCAAATTACAACATATCCAGCTAAGTACAACCCAGCACCAAAACTATATAGACATTTTTTGCCTATAAACATGATAAAAACTAATTACCATGACCATTCCCTATGCAGACGGTTGTGGCCTTTGAATCCCCAGTGTACTTGAATAATAAGTCAGACACATTTAATGAAGTTTATAGTGACTAAGATGTAAAGACGATTTGCAGGTTTTGATACACTGAAATAGGACTAAATACCTGAGGCATCCACAGTGGATAATCTCTGGGTCCTGTCCAGCTCTACCCAACATCTAGAACCACACTGTGGGACTCTGGATGAGGTATTGTCTTTATGAGAGGCTAGCAACTCCTCCATCAATGTAAAAGGTGATTCAGTTAATGGCCCACCAACTGCTGTTCTATGCTCATGTGCCATGGCTTCTGCTTTCGCTGTGTGTGGCTGCATGGATCATATCTGTAATTCAATGGCTGACCATTTTATACTGTCAGTCCTGCCCACCCACCATATTCACAATGCTGACAATCTTGGGACAGACACAGTCAAGGTAGGACTGGCTACCTTTATGGACATCAAAGAGCCAGTGGCCAAAGAGATAGAGGGCCTGGAGTAACACACTTTATTCTCAGTATCTGAGAATATGGGCTTATGGGTGAATATCAACTGCCCAGCAGAAGCATTATTTTTTTCTGAGTGCTCTGTATTTTTGGTTATTGTTCTGTTGGTGTGGAAAACAGTAGAATTAACAACCTTTTTAGCATGGGCCTTACAAATCCTAATACTACTACTATCCTTCTGGGACATATAGCATGCTGTATTTAATAGACTGCCAGGATAGGAAGAGGGGAGGGACAAAGGCCCTTACACAGTCATTCTGACTTACTTGAGAGACTTTTTTACACAGTAGTCTGGTGTGTCATTATCTGACCCTAAAATAATGTTAGCTGACTGTTTCATTCAAATGTCCTTGCCCAGTGGAGTGGATATTAATGCATTAGCTGTGGATGTATCCAATATAAAAGGGGAGTTAACTCATCATTGTAGACTGCTTACTCCCTTCACCATCCAGAAAGGACATCTTTCCATCAGTTTTAGCAGTAACATTTCATCTCAGAAGGGCATGCAACAAGATGTAATTGATGTTACCAGTGGAGCCAAAAGACAAAGTGAGGGTATTTGTAATAATCAACATGGATTGTCTTTTTCTTGGCTTGATGAATGACTGTCCTCCAGTGAAAGATGTTTATTTCAAGAGGTTGAAATTTAACCCCATGAAGGTACAGTTAATTCTTTTTTCTATCCTATGTTATTGACTAGTAGTAATACCAATAAGGTTAAGATTGAAACTGGTCCTAACTTTTCTAATTTTGAAGGGGTAAATGAGAATTTGCCGAGTAAGTGGAGCTCACCATTACTATTTTCTACTTGGATCAAACAAAATTTTAACGAGTGTCGGATTCTCAGTGTGGTTAAAGGTGCTCCAATGAACCTCCCTTTTTCCAACATGCTACAAATTTTTGAGAAAAAGATAAAAAGGTTGTGGAGTCCAGAAATGGAGAATGCCTTTTTTTCTGAATGTTTGAGGTTAAGGATTGTCCCATAAGGGTTATGCTATTCTAAGTTTCCGAATCGATTAGACTCTCATTCTTTTTACGACGAGCTTTATGGCATGTATGGTCAGCATAGCTTGAAACTGATACAGATGCTCATTAGTCACAGCAAGAAATGTATTAATGACATTCTGATGAAACTGAGCACCCTTAATTACAATATTCAAAAAGCCCTGTTGTTTACTGCTAATGAAAGGAAGTGTGCCTGTATTTTTGATTGGACTAACAAACAATGTGATACTAATAAGAACCAGAGAAAGTCAAAAGATCAACTACAGAGATAAACAAGCAACACAAAAAACATGGTATGCACTGTTGCCCTCACATATTAAAGGGTAAAAGGGTGGAGGAAGTAAAAAATTCCAGTACATCCAAACTGATGTATGAAAGTTTTATTAAATGTGAGTTAAGCACTTTCATCCATATCCAATGTTTGGACTTCTTCAGAACACATGAAATTACAAAATAGCAGTCAACTCCACAGTAAATCACAAACCAAGGTAGGATTCTTTGGATAAACTCTGGATCCAGCAGGGTTTTCCTATGTTCCAGCAAAAAGCATTTTATTTAGGGGACTGCATTGTTGAACTAAAATTATTTACCAGGAAGTTGAATCTAGCTGAGATGATCAACAATTATGATTCTGGTTCAAAATATGTGAACACAGAGATTAAAACTTCAGTTTACATCCTGTTATACAAGCATTTGAAAATGCCTGTGTTTATGATATTTATACATTTCAGGGAATGTTCAATATTTTTACTAGGTTCAACCTTAGCAAAGATGAAATAGAACTTTTGATTAAAATTAGAGGAGACAGATCATTGAAAATTATGAAACTTGACAAGGATGGAGGACTGTAATTTCTGAAAGTATTGATTATATAAGTTCTATGTTCAATTGATTACAGAATGAGGAAGTATATTCCTTAACACCTAGAAATCAGATTAATATAGATTAAATAAGATTGATTTATTTGTAGAAGATTGTTGCAAGGTACTATCAACTTTATATTACATAATGTCCATAGGAGCTCCAGGCTGTTAATTCCAACTATACTTGAAATTCCTAAGATGCATAAAGATATGTTACACCCTATTTTAGGCCTATTGTCACAGCACACAATTCCAAGACTTATCCATTTGTGACATATATTAATAGAATTTTGAAGCCCTTTTGTCAAAGGGCTATCCATATTATAAAAGAGTTGGGGGATTTTTAACCAGATTAAAGAGTGAATTATGGGAAGAAGATTTACATTTCCTAACCATATATGTTGTTGATTTGCTTTCTTGTATACTCAAGAAGAAAGTTTTTTTTTTTTCATGAAGCCCTTTTGGATTGCAACTTTTAATGTCTATAGATATTAATTTTTTGATGGAGTGTGTAGATATAGTTTTGTAAAATAATTTTATATCTTTGAAGGCAGAATATACCAGCAGTTTAAGGAAGTGGCATTTGGGGTGGCTTACACCCCTGTGTTTACAAATCAAGTTTTATGAAGCTGGGAAAGGAAATTTGTTTTCTCATCTGATTTTTTTTAGGTATTGCAGGCCTGTTATTAATATTTTATTTTATTTATTTATTTTACATATCTTATTTGGATGATATTTTTTGTTTTATGGAGAAGCCCACAGCAGAATATTTAGTTTATTACCTATGTGAATCACATTAAAGATGTTCTTCAATTCACTTATCAATTTCATACAGAAGGGCTGATTCACAAGTTATACAAAACAATTAAGAGATAAATTAGAGGAAAGAAAAATACTTCTACAAGAAAAACTGTCAAAAGCTTCAAATAAAAAAATGTATTAATTAATACAACTGTTTGTGAAAAACAGTATATCCATCAAGAAACATTAATCTGTTTGGAAAAAGAAGCATTTGAGGAAGTGCGAAAATCTAAACAAATAGTAGAGATTTTTGAAAAGTATGAAAAAGAAATATGGACATGGGAAAGAAAGAGAGATTTGATATGGTGCACTATTTATGCAAAGGAAAAAAGCTAAATTAATCAAGATATCCCAAGGAAAATACAGGCAAAGGCATCCAGATATGAAAAATTTCACAATAAGGAAAATAATATCACAAAGAGGGAATGTAGAAAAGAAGATTAGTAAAGTAGAAATTAAAAAAATAGAAGGTGAAGTTATGGAGTGCCTGTGAAGTGAAAGATTTGGTGTAGAAGGTCTAACACTTGTTACATCACAGCAAGATGGAGCCAGTCCACATAGTAAGGAGAAGCAGGAAAATCAGGAAACATCTGAAGAAGAAACATGGACATGGGAAAGAAAAAGGGATTTAATATGGTGTAATATTTATGTGAAGGAGAAAGCAAAACTAGCCAATACAAAAAGAGCAGCACCAAAAATATTCAAAGAGAAATACAAGCAAAGGAATCCAGATATAGAAAACTTTACAATACAAAAAGAAGACAAAGAAGAAAAGCAGAAAAGGAGATTAGTAATGGAGAAGTTAAAGAAATAGAAACTGAGGTTATGGAGTACCTGCAAAGTGAAGGATTCAGTGTAGAAAATCTAATTCAGAAAGCACCACAACAGGATAGAGCAATGGATATACAAATTAAGGGGAAACCAGTGGACTGGGAAGCAATTAATCAGGTGTCATAACAAGATATCTTGGAGCCTTCCACAGGAAACTAGTATAAATGTTCACTTGAAGCTGGACAGCAAGGTAAGGAACAGGAAACCGTGGAAAATCTGATGCAGTCAATGTTGAGGAGTGATAGGCCAATACGCTCCCATATGATAGAGCAACGGATGGCACAGGATGAAATTGAAGAGAATATGCCACAGTAGGATGCTATTGAACTTTCTATAGAATGCCCACAGGAAATGGAAAATAAAAAATGTGTTCTCAGTTTACAAGAAAACGAGCTAAGAGAAGAGTTGCTTGATTTTAAAGAGATAGATAGACATATTAAGATCAATGAATGAAATAGACTGCAGAAGGTCAATAAAACCCCAAAAAAAACCCAGAAATTTGATAAAACAAATGAATACACTAATTAGGACTGCCCATAGTGATCCATGCAATATAACAGAAGTAAACAGGATACATTACTGTGCAGCTAAATTAATAACTGATAGTCCTACAGCAAGAACACAGAGAAGTGAGGGAAAGGAAGGGGAAAAATTGAATACCATCATGGAAGTATCTAATAGAGAAAACTATAACGCAGTTAAGACAAGAAGTATCACTGTTAAAAGAATATAGAAGAGGGACCAGATAAAACACTAAGAAAGATAGACATATTAAAAGCAATGTGCAGTATTAGAACAGATCAGGATCTATCATGCACTATTGCAAATAACAAGCTAAAAATCTCAGCACAGGCAGAAAAACTTAGAAGATACACATATAAATACAAAGGAAAAGTACAAAATAAGCAATTTAAGATGACCCAATAACGTTCTGTGAAGAGTTGAGAAATAAGGTAAAAGGAATTGAAAGACCCCCAAAAAAGAAGAAATACATACATTTTGGAGAAGTATTAATGAAGATCCTGTAGAACATAACAAAGATGCTAAATGGATAGAAGAAGCAAAAGAAAGAATAAGAAGTTTAAAGGTACAGGATATGAAATGTGACAAAGTAACAGCCAGAGAGATTGAAACAAAGTTAGGAAAACCCTTCAATTGGAAAACCCCAGGCCCAGATGCAATACCTAACTTCTGGTTAAAAGTATTAACATCTTTGCATGATGATTTAGCTATGAGTAAGAACAATTTATATGTGCACCGTGAGCAGATTCCAACCTGGCTAACAACAGGAAAAATAATGCTACTACTTAAGAGTGAACCTGCAAGCTACACTAAAAACTATAAACCAATTACTTGCCTTCTGACGACATATAAACAATGCACTAGAATTGATGCCGACAGAGTTTATAGTCATTTACAAGAAAACGCAATTAAAGCAATAGAACAAAATGGCAATAAAAGAAAGTCATATGGAACAAAGGATCATTTGTTGTTAAATAAAGTCATAGTGGAGAACTGTAAAAAGGGGAAGAATCTAAGTATGGCATGGATTGACTATAAAAAATCATTTGATAGTATCCTACATTCATGGATAAAAGAGTGCTTAAAAATGTATAAGATACACCCTATACTGATCACCTACATTACAGTGACCATAAAACAGTGGCAGACCACTTTGCAATTAAGCCATGATAAAGGACAAATTATTATTCCAGGGACAAAAATTCAAAGGGGGATATTCCAGGGTGACTCTGTCACCGCTATTATTCTGTCTTGCCCTTAACCCATTAAGCTGTCTACTTAACAGCTATAATTTGGTTCCTAGAAAACAACAAAGTGTAAAGACTTCTCATCTTGTCTTTGTCGATGATTTAAAACTGAATAGCTCATCAGATGAGGAACTGAAAGCATAACTGCAAGTTGTCAAAACTTTTTCAGATGATATAAGAATGCCATTTTGTCTTGATAAATGTGCAAAAGCAACCTTTAAAGCAGGAAAACTGTAGCACCAAGAAAACAGGGAGTATATTATAAAGATGAACATTCAGGTTGTTGAACACCTAAACGTCGACACCTAAACAGCAAAAGCTGAAAACCGCAAATGGTCACTTCCAAAAATTTTTTCACAGGGAACAAAATTCACTAGACCATCAGAGAATAAAACAGACTTTCAACCCTAATCAAGTGGGGTGCTTCGCTCCCCAAACCCCCTAACTAAATATACCAACTTAGAGATCGCTCTACAGGAACTGCAAGTTGTCAAAACTTTTTCAGATGATATAAGAATGCTATTTGGTCTTGATAAATGTGCAAAAGCAACCTTCAAAGCAAGAAAACTGCAGCATCAAGAAAAAATCATTTGGGACAAGAATGCAATATAAAAGAACTTGAGCAAGAGGGAGTGTATAAATATTTGGGAACTCATGAAGGATCAACAATAAAACATGAACAAATGCAAATAAAACTTAGTAAGGTATACTTTAAAAGACGTAAATTAATCCTGAAAACAGCATTGACATCTAGGAACAAAATTCAAGCTATAAACCAGTCTGCTCTTCCTGTCTTAACTTACAGTTTTGGAGTAATTTACTGTCCCCAAAACGTGTTGGCTAGATTAGATAGGAAAACAAGAAGGATGCTTCATGCTCACCAAACGCTTTATAAAAATCAGTGTATACTAAGATTATATATTTCCCATTCCTAAGGAGGGATGGGCCTCCTTGAAATTGATTACATGTATAGATCTGCAATCGAGGGACTCTACACATATCTGCTGACCTCACAAGACACAAATGTAGTAAAAATTTTGAAGCACAAGGAGAATAAATCTAAGATGACATCCCTGTTATTCTAGGAGAAACATATTGGTGTCAATCATCAAGTCTCTGGTGTCATCATTCTTAAAGGTATATAGACTGTAAGTTAAAATTTTATTCAATATTTGATGTACAATAACAATACTATGTCGGTGAATTAACAGTATTATATTAACAATCAAATATATTTAATCTGTACCTTATTAAAACTCTCAGATCCCTAAAAGGTATAAAAATTGATACAAATCATTACACAATATTTATTCCAATTTATGTAAAAAAGGCAAAACACTAAGCATTATTATATAACTTACCTGCTCATAGTTTTAGGACCAGAAGTATAGCTATGTAATCAGTCAGCACAGGTGGTATGGTGGCATCAAGTTTTATTTGCTGTATTAACTCCTTGTATTCCAATTTGCTTTCCCTTGTACCACCCCTAAGGTCAGGGGGTCACAATTTTCAATATACCAAATAAAAATCTTTGAAAACAGTCACAAATGGAGCTTTGCTTAAATAAAGCATTATTCTTATCTTTTGCAATGTCATATACATGTTCATTTATCCTTTTTCTAATTGACCTCTCAGTCTTCCCTATGTAAGACACAGGACAAGAGGAACTTTTAGCTAAATATTCAAGGTATTGTTTCCATAATTCCATTTTTATAAAATTATAGTGTTGTGTTGTATATTTCCAGCATAATGCTATCTGCTGTCAACATGAACTTCCAATGTGTGCAAGCTTCACATTTATATATACCTTGCTGTTATTCATCTCCAAAATATGTTTTAAATTACTCCCTGGTTTTATAAACAAAATTGTGTTTAGGTCCTGCCAACTGTAACATTTTTTCATTGTTTCAGAAATGTTTCCAATTTTCCTCCACCAATTATTTTAACCATAGTGCTAGCTGCATTATATGGTATAATTAGTGTTTTATTAAAATTGTTCTCCCCTCCTGTAACACTACTAACTAGCTGTGAATCCATATTATTTAGGGGGATTTCATTAAACTTCACTCCAAAAGAGGTCTAAGCCTAGTTTTCCTAAGGTCAGTGACTTGGTTAGTAATTTTACAAACCATTTCTCTATGGTGACCCCTTTCTAGGAATATTTGCTCAAGCTTGCTTTTCCCCATATTAAAGGTTTGGTCATTGGAAATCATATAAGCAGGACAAATGAACTGACCTTTCACCAACCCTTTCTTTAAAGTAAAAGGATGTGAACTGGAATTGATGAAGGGGGGGGGGGGTTCCTATAAATCTATTGCAACTAGAAGTACAGATATCCAAACAGTAAATTCCTTTTTTTTTAATTTCTCCAAGTCTCTTGGGTTTCTAATACCATGACGGGAATGGACCCCATTCTTAAGTCAAAGTACAATAAAAGTTCATGACATTAGTATTGCTTCAGTCTTTGATGTCAGCCAGAAGTGCACTTTGCAGAACCCGCAATGTGTCCAGTAATGACTCCTTCTGCAAGTCGCATGAAGTTACATGTATTGGTAACGTATCTAAATAAGATTGTTGATTCTTTTTTATAAGAGTTATTGTCCCTACTACTGTTGGAGCTGCCTGGGTATCTTTCTTCCACATTTCTTTCATTTCTGCCTGCAAATCCTGATATTTTATAACTTTGTGTCTCTCTGTGTGCAAGATACTGTAGTCACTCAGTGTGAAGATTTCAATGATCAATGCTACTTTTGTCTTCTTTTCATGGACCACTATATCCAGTTTTCTAGCATCTCTCTTTTGAACTGCTGGTAATGGGTGATCCCATGTAACGTAGACTTCATAATTTTCTATGAGGCTTTGTAGCTCATGTTTCCAGTGTTTTTCAGCCACTTCAGTGCCATAATGCTTGCACAATCCCCAGTGCAACAGTCTTGCCACATTATTATGCCTTTCAGTATGCAGTCCTCCTGCCATTAGTATGTCACAACCAGCAACGAGGTGTGCAATTGTTTTCAATTCTGTTTTACAAAACTTACATTTGTCTGTTTCTCCCACATGTTCAATGGACTTTGTAAACCAACGTGTACGTAGCCCACTGTCTTGGGCCACCAATATTAACCTTTCATCTCTTGGTTTGAATTTGCCCCTCCTTAACCATTCCTGCATCTGTTGCTAATCAACTTGAGATTCTTCCAGAAGTTTTATATACTTGCAGCTATATTTATGCATTTTCCACATTTCTTGCCTTCTCATCTGGTCCTTCACCTTATTTTCTTTAATTTATTTTTTTTTCACATTCAGTTCCTGCCTGATTTTTATCTACTTGTGGTTTGATTTCCATTCCTATTTCCATTTAAGTGACACATTTTTAATTTCCTTTACTTCTGAAGATATTCCAGTAGATATAAGGAATGGAAGCACTTAACTGAATTCATTACATAGTTTTTTTAATGGAAGTATTTATGCTACAATAAACTAGTTTACTTGTTTATAGTTTGGCTACCTCTTTGCACTACAGATGGAGCAGTAGTGCTTGTGTGCTGTGTTCTGCAGGTTATTGTTTTTTTCAGCACTCACACTTTTTGGTGTGTAGTATTGATATGTTTACTCATATAAATCCATGTTTACAGCTGTTCCACTATAAATGCTTACACATAATCTATGTCAACCTGATATTGTGTTTCTACTAGTGTAAACACTGTATATCAATGTGATGTACCACTGTGAATGTATACAGTTATTCATTAGACTTTTATGTAATTTGAGAAATTTCAATATGCTGCTGTGTATCATTTTTCTAATATCACATGGTCAAAGGTGACACTAATGTTTAATTTACCTGTTTTATTTCTTCCTGTGCTTCAGATGAAAAGGGATTCTACACTTAGTCAGATTTCACCAGTCAACAAATACAAATAAAATAAATAAAATATCACATTGGTCTATTGACTCTTGAGATTAAATTATAAAATCACTCACACTTAAAAATGGCTATAATCCCTAGGTGGCAGAGTTACAGTTCTAAAGGTCTGGTGTCAAATAATTATTATTAACTTTAAAAGTTATGATTAATCATTTAACTCGTACTATTTTATTCTTACTTTTTTTCAGTTTTCAATACTTGTCATTTATGGGTTTGGGAGCCAAGCCCTTCATAGCCTTCATGCCAGTAGGGAAAGGGAGGCTGAACCTTGAGAGGAGATCACTAGGAATAACAAAAAATAAATGTGTACACCTTGACATAAAAAACACACTAAAAAACAAAGGGGGTGGAGGGAAGAAGTGGATAATGCAGCAGTGATTCAAACATCTACTCTTATGGTAAATTAATTACACAACTATATTACATTCTTCATATGATCACTTCTCCTGTAACCTAAGCTATATGGGTTGATTATCATAGCATAGAACAAATGGGAGGTGGAAGGAGAAGGTTCAAGGTTCACCTGGAGAATGGTCCTAGCAAAGCTTGAGCTAGACCTGGAGAATGAATCTAGCTGGTAGCGTTTGTAAAAGTATGTACAAAAGAGACAGTTTGCTGCTTCTTCAAGATTTCTAGAGTTCAACCCTTTCCAAAAAAGCTATAGATGAAGCCCTGGCAAAATGAGTCTTGACCCTGCTTGGAATAGTTTTGCTGTGGTGGGATAACAAAAGGTAATAGCCCAAGACAGCCAGCTGTAAATAGTCTGCTTTGATACAAGTTGTCCTTTCTTTTTACTTCACAAGAAATGAACAGTTGATTGGAAGTTCTGAAAGATTTAGTTCTGTCAGTAGAGTACCAGAGCTGTCTATGGATGTCCAAGGTATGACGTATCCTTTTTTTCTCATTTTGGGTTCAGAGAAGAACACAGGAAGATGAATAGTTTGGCTTAAAGTAAACTTGGATGCCGCTTTAGCCATAAAAGAAGGATTATTTCTTAAGGATACCATCTCCCAGTGGAAAATGAGATAATGTTGGCTCACCATAATTGCTTACAACTCAGACACTCTTCTTGCAGAGGTCAGCACAACTAGTAAAACTGTTTTCCATGTTAAGCACCTTAAGTCATTCAGATGAGCTTGTTCAAATGGAGCAAGTATTAGCTTCTCAAGTAAAAAAATTATGATCCCAAGGAGGGGCTGCCAGTTTTCTTGGATTTCTCTTATGTAATACCCATTTCAAAAACATTTTGACATGGGAATGCCTTGAAAGATAGGGATCTGTGGACAGATATGCTGAAATCACTGACAAATAAACCTTGACAGAAGAGTAATACAGGCCATATGAGAGTAACCCACACAAATATTATAATAACAGAGAAGCACTATCTCTCAATGGGTGCTAGTAATGTTGTTGGCACCACATAGAAAGGCTTTTCCATTTGCTAAAATATTATTTTCATGTAGCAGGCCTTCTTGCCTCCTTTAGTATCTGATGCACATCCACAGTAAACAGGTAATAAGATCTTATCATCCAGGCAGTCATCTGAAGTTGTTTGAGGTCAGGATGTATCAAACACCCCTGTTCTTGTATGTCTGTAAAGAAACTTGTGGTAATTGCCCCTAGGCAATTTCAAAAGAAGGGAGGACCACTATTGTCTTTGTCAGAAGGGAGTCTCGATAGTGATCTTGGGAATTCCTTCTGAATCTTCAGAAGTACCCTGGATATCAGTACAACGGGAGGAAAGGCATACCAGAACATTCCTGTTCAAATAAAAGAAAAGGCATGTGTCTTCCAGGCCTTCTAGCATAGAGTCCTGGAGCAGTAGTTTCCTAGTTAATTGTTCAACTTGGAGGCAAAAAGGGTCTACTTGAGGAATTACCCACAGTGAAGGCAATCGTCACAAAGTGGAGAAAATATGGGACAACAGTGACGTTGCAAAGAACTGAACATCCCTCCAAAATTGATGAAAACACAAGACGAAAATGGGTGGTTGCCAAGAGACCTACAGCAATACTGAAGGAGCTGCAGGAATGTCTAGCAAGTATTGGTTGTGTACTACATGTGACAATAATCTCCCATATTCTCCATGTGTCTGGGTATGGGGTAGGGTTGCAAGATAGAAGTCTTTTCTTGCACAGAAAAACATCCAGGCCCAGCTAAAATTTGCAAAATAATACATCATGTTTCCCAAAAGCATGTGGGAAATTGTGTTATGGTCTAATGACACCAAGGTTGAACTTTCTGGCCACAATTCTAAAAGGTACATTTGGCATAAAAACAACACTACACATCACCAAAAGAACACCATCCCCACAGTGAAGCATGGTGGTGGTAGAATCATGCTTTGGGGTTTCTTTTCTACAGCTGGAACTGGGGCCTTAGTCAAGGTGGAGGGAATTATGAACAGTTCTAAATACCAGTCACTTTTGGCCCAAACCCTTCAGGCGTCTGCTAGAAAGCTGAAAATGAAGAGGAATTTCAGCTTTCAACACGACAATGAACCCAAGCATACATCCAAATCACAAAATAATGATTTCACCAGAAGAAAGTTAAAGTTTTGGAATGGCCAAGCCAGAGCCCAGACCTAAATCCCATAGAAAATCTGTGGGGTCACCTGAAGAAGGCTGTGCACAACAGATGACCTCGCAATCGGACAGATTTGGAGCACTTTTGCAAGGAAGAGTGGGCAAATATTGCCAGGTCAAGATGTGCCATGCTAATAGACTCCTACCCAAGAGAACTGAATGCTGTAATTAAATCAAAAGATGCTTCAACAAAGTATTAGTTTAAGGGTGTGCACATTTATGCAACCAGCTTATTGTACGTTTTTTATTTTTTATATTTTTCCCCTAACAGATTTGTTTGTTCTTCAATTGAATTGTACAGGTTATAGATCACATTAAAGATGGGAAAAGTTTTGAAATTATTTATTTTGGTCTCATTTTTTTTATATTACAAAAACCTGGCATTTTAATAGGGGTGTGTACACTTTTTATATCCACTGTAAATTATTTACTTCAACAAGCATCAGTAAAGTAACATATGTGATAAATACAAGCAATGGTAAGTAAACAATCCCATTTCCATACACAAATGTTAACCTCTCTGCATCTGCTAATTATTCAGCACAATCATCGATCTCAGGTGACAAAATAAAGCAGATTATTACCATATACCACTGGTGCAAGAAATAGCTATTGATACAACAACTGAAAATACAGGAGTCTTTTCTTTTTGTCATACTTATTTGTGAATAATGCTAGTTATATAATTATTCACAAGTGCATGATGAACACAAAGGTTTATATTTTCAGTTTTTGTTTCTGTTCTGAAAGTAACTTTGTTTATGCCTATCACATTTCTGTGAGCTTGTAAAATAACTTCTGTCAGAAATGGATCTATTGATAAGAGTTTATTTATTTAGTTAATATTTGTTGACCAGGAAAAGTCTGACTGGGCAGAAGTCCATTTTCAATGGAGGCTTATAGAGGAAAGCTCCAAGTATAAAAAAAAAGAAGCCCTGGTATAGCTCTGAAAAGGGTTTAGGGATAAGATTTCTCCATAAGCACTTCTGTAAAATGTAGATTAATATTTGACATAAAGCACTGCAGATGTAGATGGCAGCAGCTGGATGTTATAATTTAAAATGAGTTAGAACACATTAAACTCCCAGATTATATGCCACATTGACCTGAAATATGTTTATAGTATATGTGTTTCAATTATATAAATTGCTGCCGAGACCAAGGTTTTTCATTTCTCATTGTGAGAAAAGAAATTTGATAACATTTTTGAAGCATTAACTTGTAGCCTCATTTTCACAGGCTTAAATGAGGGTTGCTTACATTTAGTTATTGGCATTTCTTTTTTATCTGAGCACTTAAAATAGTTCTGTACTGAGCACATTTTTACAATCAAGTAACTGCTTAAGTATTCAATGAACATACCAGCAAGTAATTATTAGAAATATCCCATTAGTAGACAAGGCAAACATGTAAGCCATGCATTTATATGTGAATGAATATATATCCATTAGTAGCTTTTTGAAAATGAAATCCTACATTATTTAATTAATTATAACATATTTTAATATGTTACACATTAGATAATAAGAATTTTCTAAACAATAAGTTTTTTAAACAATATTTATAATATATTTTAATATTTTAATATTATTTTTTATTCATATCAAGTCACACACATATATGTGTATTTACATTTTATATACTCATACACTTACCTAATTTTATATGCATTTACATATATTGTTACAAGTACATATACAATTTTCATATAATATTTAAGTTATTTTGTAGTGATAGGGTATTATAAGATGTTATATATATATATATTTATATGTTTTTATTTTGATATTAGACACTATTTTGATATTAGACACTATTTAGAGATAGACACACAAAAAGGCACAAAATATTTAATTCTGCCTTATAATGTTTGACACTACCCTTGGAGAAACATATGATATGGTTCTATTCTGTTTCTGATTTGAAAATGTTATTGAATTCTCTTTCTTCTTTCTTTTTTATGTTCAAACCTGGGTGAAAGATAATTATTTAACTTAATTAACTAATTTATTTATTGATGTCAATTATTAGTCACAGCATATAAGGAAACTGCTCCATAGGATTGTTACTCTGAAGAAACCCAGTATAGAACTGGGTGAAAGCGCTCAGTATATGTTTGTTTGTTTTATGGAATAAATTGTAGAGTGATGCAGTGATCTGGTGTGGCTTCATTCGCTTTATTGCTAGTTTTGTTTTGTTTGGACTATCGATTTTATTCTGTAACTACTACAACTGCAAACATGTTAAATGTTTTTAATTTTCTTCCTCATGATCTTATTTTTTTTTTTACATATATCTCATCTGTACATGCAAATTAATGCATATTAATGCACTGGGTTTATATGCTCAACATAAAGCATATGTTGTTTGATAGCACTTGGAAAATCTAAATACACACTGAAATAAAATAGCTATTACTGTTTTATGCATAGAAAATGATGTGGCTATGATTTTTCAAAATGTAAAGACGGTAGGAAGTGCAATTTATAGGTGTACATAATATGTACAAGATTTGCAGGTTATTCAGTTCTTTGGAAAATTGTCTGCGTATACTAGTAAATTTGCATTTCAAGACACATGCCACATATTATGGTAGAATGTAGTACTTGCTGAATTGTGCAAAGCCAGACTGGGTCGACCAAGTATGCCCTGAATAGAAATACAATACAGATTGTGGCAATTAGGGACTACTACAAGTGCCAGTTTCTAGGTGCTCGAAGATTACTTGTGCAAAGCCAGACTGAGTCTACCGAGTATGCCCTGGAGAGAAATACAATACAGACTATGGCAATCAGGGCCTACTACAACCACACAGTTCCCAGATGCTTGAAGTCTACTGCTTCAAAACCAGAGACTTGAGTGTCTTGTAGTTTGCACAGTCTGCCATTTCTGCTCAAACTCAACTGTGTATTCAGGCAAGGTGTAGCATCTGTTTATAAAATGGAGCTGCTGCACCTTGTCCAAACTCCTAGCTGAGTTCAAGCAAGGCTAGTGCAACAGCTGTGGGTACAGACTGGGTGGAGGAGGGGGCCTAGCTTAGAGTTTCACGCAGTGATCAGGAAGGGGGTTTAGGTTTAGGGATTGGAGAAAGATCTTAGATCAGGAAGTGGTTGGAGAATTTAGTGTTAAAGAACAATTGGACACTTCAGGTTTAGCAAGCCAGAAGGGCAGCTGTGGTGGTGCAGCGGTTAGCATTGTCACCTCACAGCAAGAGGTTCTCTGGTTTAATTCTTGGCTGCGGTGCCTTCTGTGCAGAGTCTGCATGTCCTCCCTGTGATTCTGTGGGTTTTCTCAAACATCTCAAAGACATGCTGCAGGTGGATTGGATACTCTAAATTGGCTCCTAGGTGTACGTGTGTGTGCCTTTTGTGGAAAGTTGGGTGCCAGGCTGGCAATTTGACACTATAAAACTCCACTACCATTCATTCTGTGGATGTTGTTCTGCTGTGGTGACCCCTAATGGGGAAAAGCTAAAAGGAGAAGAAGAAGGTTTAGGAAGCAGGAAGGGAGTTACATTTAAGGAGGAGACTTTAGGCTTAGAAAGTGACATTTTAGGTTTAAGGAGTGTTTATGGACTTTAAATTTGTGGAGGGATAGTGGAGTTTAGGATTAGGGAGCCAGAGGAGAATTTGACTGTTAGGGTTGAAAGTAAAGATTCATATTAGGGTTTGGGACTGAGTGGGAGTTTAGGGTTAGAGTTAGGGCTCTAGAAGGGCTATGTAGTTTAGTAGGGTCAATTTGTGGGAGGCCTCGCTAATTAAGTAGGATCTTTCTGATAGGAGTTAGGGAACTTCTCATTTAGAACAAATGTCAACAAGCAAGTGAATCACTTGCTACTATTGCAAGAGCACTTGCAGAGGATCCGTCAACCATGGGGGAAGCTTAGGCAGATTTGGTGGCCTTGGTGAATGAGGAGAGGTGCGGGTAGCTGCTGAAGATTAACTTCAGGGCGGTAAAAAAAAAAATGAAATTAAAAATTCGATGACATCAAGGTCATTCAGACCGCAGTTGTCCTAACAGCATCCTTACTATCTCAGTGCTCTATATAAATAATGCTAACTGGGGTGGATGAAGGGTAATTATTAAGTCAATCTTTGGGACCTTCTGATATTGGGAACATATGAGTATGTCAAGACTGCAAATGTGAACCAATATGAACAAAGATAGTTGCAAAAATGGGTATTTTTCAAAAACTGCTTTGCCTTGATAGTAGTTTATACAGAGGAAGGGCAATAGTGATCCATACCTCTCAACTGTCCAGAATTTTGCAGAATGTCACTGATTTTTGGTTTATATTTTTGCCTTGTAGCATGTAAACATTTTTATTTTCCCATAAATCAATGAGAATTACATTCAATCAACAATGCTGCACATGGCGGTTTTATATTTCTTATTGTTAAGAAAATGCATTTTGATGCAAAACCTGTTGTTTTACAAATTTTCTAAGTGAATTATTGAAATATCTAAAAGTTATCCCTGATTTTGGGCCTGTGTCCCCTTATTTTGGGCTTTGTTTAGAATTCTTGAGCAGTGAATGTGAGAGGTATGATGGGAGCAAAGGGCTGTGGGCCTACAGGAAATTCCAAGAGCACGAGCCCCTGCAAAAACAGCTGTTTTAAAAATATCATTCGACCTGCTGAGTATTACCCCATAACTGGTTGGAAGAATTTCAGAGAATGCACTAGTATGAGTATAAATGTGCCAGGCTTACATCTGACTGGATATGAGAATGTATTCATGCATGTGTTAAATAAACTCCACGTATGTAGAGTAAGAGTTTCATATTCAAAGCATCCAGCATTTAATTTGCATTATGATAATACTGTACATATAGCTGTATTAGTGTTTACTTTTTAGATTAAAAAATAAATTCTAACATAAGTAGTCTCAGAGGATTGCTAACAAATGCTGTTATCAATATAAATTCAGTAGGTGTTTTACTTGTCACCTTCTCAGTGTATTTGAGCATGTAAAAATCAAGCCAAGGACAACACTGCCATCTGCTGATGACTTAACTAGTACCAAACAAATAGTCTTTTCTGAAAATTTGATTGTGGTACTGCTGTCAGTGAGATATATAGCAAGTCTCTGATTATCTCTAGAGAATTCTAACAAGCAACTTCAAAGACATTCATTTGTTCAATGTTGTTAAGTTACATCTGACTCCTATAGCTGCAGCACCATTCACAGGGTTTGGTACACAAGTCAAGAAAAGAGGTATATTGCCAGGCCTTTTTTCTGTATCACAAACATAACTAAAGACACACATCTACTGAAAATTTAGGGTCACAGATCCACCTACCACATGTTTTTGGGATGTGGGAAGAAACTGGAATACTCTGAGAAAATCCATGCAAACAAGAAGGACATGTAGACTCCACAAAGAAATCTCCCAGCTGAGAATCAAACCAGAGCATCTCTTGCTGGGAGGCAACAATGCCACTCACTGTGCTACTGTACTAACACAAGACATATATTAACTTCCTATAAATACAGATTGCAGTTATTGTGATTAAATATTTGCATTCAATAAACTAAAGAGGTGTGAATCGATGACCCAGAAAAAAGCTAAAGTACTGAACCAAGAGCATTAATATAATCTAAAGCACATTTGAGTACAAAGTTCTTCATGACCATTCAGAAGCTGAAATAGGGGACTTGCAGCAATATATATACAATAAAATACTTAATTTATTGAAATAATAATGATTAAACAATCAAGCAGTTTTAAAGCAAACCATCATTTTACCATAACTGAAGCAATATTAAACTTATTTAGACAAAAATTTCAGCAGGCCTTTAATCTAATTTCCCATCTAACTTCATCTCTAAGTAATTTGCTGTCTATATCACTTGATTTATTATCAAAATTACTGGAGAACCAAAAAATTGAACTTGTTTCCCAGAACAATGAGCCAAATGTGCAGCTAATGTACAAATTAGGACCTAGCTGTTTCTCCCCAAGTAAAAAATAATGGCATGACAAATGCAAGATCAATCATTCCCTTGCAGCTATATGTAAAAGAAAAAAAAAGCATTCTGATGTATATTGAAATGCATAAATTGAGCTTATAAATGACATTTCTCAGTCTATTGCATTATACACACTTTCCAGATGGGAAAGAATGTACAATTAAAAAGCCACCTTACTGTTCATAAACACTATTCTTACTATTCTAAGGTAGTAGGCAAAGTAAAATTAATTTATGACCATTCATTTACCATGTTACATCAAACGTTGTCAAAAAAGAAATTCATCAGTTATCATGCAGTAATTTCCTAAAAATGAATGCATCACAAGCATATTATGGAAAATAAGTTTACTTTTAATAATTTTATTAGATTTTCAAAACAAACAAAAATGAATAAGATTGTAAATAAATTTAACAAGTTTGCAACATGTATATACTTTCTGTGAGATAAATGAACAGAATTAAACATTTAAACATTGCATACACATATTTACATTTAATGAGAATATTTTCTATCCACCACATGCATATTTATCAAACCTGTACAATATCATTCATCCAATATAGCACCTGATTTTGGACTTTCACCACACCAAAGACAGGTGACAACAAGAGAATAATATTGTAGAGCAATTGTACCAAATCAAATAAAGACCCATAAGTGAAGTGGGCAAGCTATGTATGGGTCTTTTTATGTGCTGGACAGGTGCCCATTTTTTTTACTTTCAAAGAGAGAGGAATGTTGTAGAAGGGTCTTAGGAATGTGTTGGTCAGGTAGGTAGGGTTAGTAAGGAAGCAGGAGCAGATATACAGGACATATAAGTAAGACAGACAGGGATGGTGATGGACACAATTGGTTGGGGGGTACCATGATTGGGATAAGTAGGAGACATCTGAGGTTCACCCACATCAAGCCTGAGAACAGTGAGAATGTAGCCCTTGCCCTCAAAATTGTCTCCTGTCTCAGTATCCTGTGTCAGTGCTCAATGTGACACTATCTTTGCAATAAATGAAGCACCTTTTCTACATGGTGATTCAGGCACTGAGGCATCTTTCCCTGATAACCTCCACCATCCCTGTCAACTCTTGCTGGGTGACAAATTCACTACGTCCACTACTACTCCTACTACTCATGGAGGGTACTGGTGCACCAGCAGCCAGGGCAGAGTTACCTAATGCAGCTGGAGCAGATAGGACAGGGGTTGTGGAGGTAGCACTGATAGGTTTGGACCCCAAGGTGCTGGGTGTTGCTGCTGCAACCTATAGAGGGATGGTGGGTCAATCAGCAGTGACCAATCTACCTCCCTGTGCTAAATGTCATTTTTAAGCAGTATGACAACAGAACAATTTTAAGCTATAGAAAATATTAAAACAATAAAGAGAGAGAAACAGAGAGAGAGAGAAGGGGTGGGATGAAACAACAAAGAGAGAGATTAGATTCATGGTATGTCACATGCCTTTATTATTACAATACATACACATTTATGATTATCCAGTCTATACATCTTTGTCATGTCAAGGCATGATGGGAAGGTCTTAGTCTGTTGTACCATTAATCAATTGCACTGCTATGACATCATAAATATGAGTATTTGTTTGACTATTGTTATTTTGCATAGAATTGTTACAGTTATTAGGCTCACAGTAAGTCCTGATGCATTCATACCCCATGCAGCTCAGAGGTGATTTAACCTCACTTGTTGCACCTCCCTGTTTGCTGTAATGTCTTCCACAGCTGTACAACAGAGAAGAAGAAAAGTCATGAGAGCATAATAAATACCAGTCTAGGCTGTCTACTTCATTCTATGTCATTGAATGGTGATGATGGTGAAGGGTCATAACAATTACACAACTGAGGGGTGTCAGCAGTGCTAAACTCATCCTCCCATCAGTTAAGGAGTTCATTTGTGTGCCATTTCAGGTCCCTATAGTGGTGACAAGATTGCTAAAGAGTGTATTGGAGACAGTCTAGGCTAAGCTGTTCCAAGCTTGAGTCTTATACTGGGACCCATTGTAGTCCCCCTGCAGTAGCCTACAGCTGTAGTGTTTTATGAGGAGTACCACAAAAATTCTGGATTCCTCACTATCCCACCTTTACGCACTAAACTGAGCACTATTATCTCCCTCGGCAGCCATGTCTGCAGAAGTCAAGCAACAAGTCTATGTCTGAATCGGTGCCAAATTCCAACTCATGTTTAACAGCCAGTGTGCAAAGATGGACACTCATATCAACTGCATTTATGCAATGGAAAGCAGAGGGATCCATTGCCAGATAAAAAGGCAAGGATCAAACAGCAATGAAGGTGTGAAATATGACAATGACATTTGCCATGTATGATGCTCAGCATATTCACACTTTTTCCAGTGGTCAACACTGAAATGTTTAATGGCTTGACTTGTAAGCCTTGATCTTTGGAAGGTTAAATAGGATGACTTGGGATATATTTTGTTGGAACTTGAACACTGTAAAAAGGCATTTGCACAAAGTGGGAATCAAACCTATGGAATAAAGGATGCATAAACTTCAACCGAGGTTACTATACCTCAGTGCTACAGGAGAATTCTCTTTAAACCATGGTAATAGGTTCATAGGTTCATAGGTGTGTACTGGGCTAATGGCCCTGGAGCCTTTACAAGCCTAGCCCATAGGATTACCCTGGCATTGTGCCACCCGACCTTAGCTCCCAGTACCTCTGTCGAGTAAAGTCACTGGACTGATCCCTAGGGTGAATTTTCTATTTCCCCATCCACTCATCAAGATTTCTCTTGAAGAGGGCCATTGAGGTGCTCTGCTTGACATGTATGGGAAGTCTATTCCATAGCATGGGCAGTCTCTGGGTTATGAACCTATCCCTCCAGAATGTTCTGTTAATTGTGGTAATGAGGTTGATGTCTCTGGAGCATGTGGGGAGGAGGGATTGGGATTTCTTTAGATGTAGCATTTCTAACAGAGCTGGGTCAGACATGGCTTTGTAAGTCAAGCAGAGATCACCTCTAAGTAGGCAATATGAGACAGAGAATAGTTGGAGTTTTTTTAGTCTGTCCATATAGGACAAATGTTTAAGGTCTAGGATCCTCTTAGTGAGGTATTTTTGAGCCCTCTCCAGTTGTTGCAGGTATCTAGTGAGGTACATGCCAAATGGGGCATTGTACTCGATGATTGGCCTAATGAGGGAAGAGTAGAGGGAGACAATGACCTCTTTCTTCCTGGATGCAAAACCCTTAGTAATGAGATGTGCCACATAGAATGATTTTCTGACCACAGTGGCAATGTGGTGGTCAAAAGAGAGGTTGCTGGCAACCTGTGTTCCCAGATCTCTTATAATGCCTTCTGTGTTCAGTGGACTACTATTGATGTGGTAATTCATGGGAACCAGGTTTTTCCCAAAAGGGAACGATGACACATTTTTTGGCATTGAGCTTAAGGCCATGGTTCAGATACCAGTCGTTGGTCTCAGTGAGGTCTTTCTGTAGGATGTCAACATCACTCGGGGAGTTAATAATAGCTCCTCACTTGCAATCATCTGCAAACGTTGTCAGCCAGAGTCCCTTCGTGTTGGCCTGGACTTCAAAGAAGTAGATACCAAACAGGAGAGGACCCAGGACCAAACCCTGTGGGACTCCACTCGTGACTGGTCAGCAATCTGACTTGGAGTCAGCTACTTTCACTCTTTGGGTTCTACCTGTGAGCCAGTTTGCAACCCACCTAGTGATATAGGGGTTAATGTCTAGCTTAGTGAGTTTTTCTATGATTCCTGAGTTGGGAATGGTATCAAAGGCCTTGGCCAGATCAAGGTAGGCTGTATGAACCACCTTTCCTTCATCCACAGCTCTGGTGACTGACTTAAAGAAGTTGACCAAGTTGAGCAGGCATGATCTACCCTTCACAAAACCAAACTGTGTGGGATCCAGAGTTTGGAGGTTCCCTATATCCTTATTTATTAGGTCCATGATAATGCTTTCTATAACTTTGCATATCAGACTCATCAGGTTAATGGGGCAATAGTTCCCAGGGTCTGCAGTCACTTCTCCTTTTTGGAGGGGGATGACTATAGCAGTGCACCATTTGGAATGAACAAAGCCTGAGGTGAAGCTGTGACTGAAAAGGGCACACAGGTGAGGTGCCAGCTCACTCTGTAGTTCATATAGAACACAGCCGGGGATATTGCCAGGTCCCATAGAAGCTGTATTCTTGACCTTGGACAGTGCTGTTTTAACCTGTGTAGCAGTAATACTGGGTGCCTGGCAATCTACTGGTATTGTGACCGGTCCCTTGGGAGGAGGGGTAAAGTTGGCACTGAATCTATCGGCCAGTATATTGGCAATATCTGTTGGCTCAGTATAGCAGGTACCATTGTTCAGTAGCTCAGAGCAAATCTGGGTATTGCCATGGAGATTCATAACATAACTATAGAAGGCCTTGTGGTTGTCTTTACTATCTGCTGCAATTCTCTTTTCATAGCTAGCTTTAGAGGATTTGATGGGGGATCTCAACTTTTTGTTGAGGCTGGTAAGGGAGTGTTTCCATTCTTGGGACTTCACCTTATTCCGCATCAGTTTCCTCCTTCTGTTGCAGAGTTTGTTTATGGCAGGGGACCACCAGATTGGCTTCCTTTTCTGGAGGAGAGTGTCTTGGTTCTATTGGGTATGGTGAGATCCATGCATTTATGTACGTGTGTGTACAGTGCATTGTTGTATGATTTGGCAGTCATGCAATTGATCTCCATTTGCATGGGTGTTGTGAACTTAGTCACATCTGTTTTTAGGAGCCCAAAGTTAGCTTTGGAGAAGTTTTTCCTGGTGGCTACCTTTGTGGGGGGGTGGGATGTGGGTTTCCAAGATGATTAGTTTGTGGTCGGATCTAACCAAGGAGGAGTTGGCTATTGGTGTAGAGTCTGAATTGGTGCAATGGAAGTCACATTTATTGCATTCAGTATGAATGAAGATGTACTTCAGACAGGCCTGCATGTGTGTGACTTAGAAATCCTAGGAATTGCATTCCGATGTAAGAAGCAATATTACTGTTTGTAAATATATTTTTCAGATGGATAGAATTTCATGGGCTGAGTAATACTTATACAACTGAGAGGTGTCAGCAGTTCTAAACTCATCCTGTCCATTCCTGTCATGGTATTAGAAACCCAAAAGACTTGCAGAAATTAAACGTGAATAATATATACATACTTCACAACACATACTATCCTAAATACGGTGTTGTGCTATGTAAGGAGTCAAGATGATTTTAATTAAAGTACTATGCCCATCATAGATATACAAGTGCATTTTAACTAATTATCATAATTATTATGCTTAAACAATTACATATATAATCAAATAGATTTCATAAGTAAGTCATTAATGAGATATGTAAGCCTCACTGATACATTTCTTGCAATCAACCTACTTACGATTTGTATGTAGCATTACCTTCCTAATCAAAGTGAAATGACATTCTGGCATCCTTTGTAAAAATAAGGCCTAATTGGATTTCAACACTGCATCACATGTGCTCTGGTTATAAACTCACTACACTTACACCTTGTGCCACAAAGACAGTTAAACAGCAGGTGAAGCTTCTCCACTCAATACTTTCCAGAGTGCTGATGTCCACACATTACCACTAAGTCCCTTTGCACTAGAGAAAGCTGTCCAAATTAAAATTTTCACTTGTTTCCTTAAGCAGATAAGCCTGTGTCCCAATCGGCAGTGAGCAAGTGCAGAAGGCAAGAAACATTAAAATATAGCATATGAAGTTGTGATAAAAGTAAAACTTAAATATTGAGTAATAATGTTAGCATCCCCTTCGCACAGTATGGATCCGAACCCCAGAATAACTGTGTTATTAGTCCAAAGTCACTACATTTACAGTTTGTGCCACAGAGAGAGGTAGATATCATGTGTATTTCACTGACTCAATACAAATTAGAGTGTTAAAGCAAGCTGCACAATGATGCCAAGAGTGTTTGCACTACTGAAGGCTACAGTAATTAAATGTTTTACTTTTTCTTTTAGCTGTGAGGCCTGCTTGCTCTCTTCCAATCTAAAAGGGCTATATATATATATATATATATATATATATATATATATATATATATATATACATATATATATATGGATTTACTTCAGTAGATCAAATTAACACAGCACCAAAATTTATATAACTGATATGACAACACTGAAAGTTTAAAATAACAATAAATTAAAAAACGAAACCCATAACATCTGAAAAAAAAGTTACATATATTATGCACCACTCCCAAAACCATATACACTCTAGTGAAAAGAAACAGATAAACAACTTCCTTACATTAATGAAATGAAATTTTCATCTCAAAAGTGTTCAATTAATTATACAGACGTTACCATCAACCACAACATAATTTAAAGGTATAGAGCTCTGTTCTTAATAAACTGCCCATTTAACATCTTTGAAAATGTTGCTATATCTTTAAAAACTCCACTGAATCATATTTACTTTTATATTTAAATAAAAATACAAGTTGGTTATGCCTGCATATGACAAACATGCTGTTACTGCTCTGCCTTTATATTTATTTTTGTTATATGCCAAGTATTTACAAATGTTAAAACTCCTTACCGAATGATATTACTATATTTCTAAAAAAGCTATTTCTTATACTTTTTGACACTTGTTCATAGTTTAAACACCGCCGAGAGTGCCAGGTATGTGATACGTAATATCCAGTATAGTGTTATTGAGTAAGTACTACAAACCACTAAACTGACAATACTAACATAAAGTAAGACTACTGTAAGGTAACAATTAGATGTTATTCGACTTTGCAGGCCTCGATTTTTGAATGTAATGCTATTTTAAACATTCGATGTTATCTCCGTTATGTAAATTTCGGTGTTAATTTGATCTACTAATGTAGATACATAGGCTGTATATCATATTATCGTAAAATCAAAATGTCGAACGGCACAACAGCAAAAGTGCCAAAATGTCGAGGGTCTGTTTTTGAGATTGCAGTACAGTGAAGATTGGGATATTTGTCCTTTCCTCACTGTAGTGCGATCTCGGAGTTGGAATATATATTTAGCGCTGGGGGGGCTGCACCCCCCACAATACTGAATTTGAGTTTCGGCATTTTCGCTCTTGTGAGCATTCAACATTTTGAATCTACGATGTTATGATATAGATGTGATACATATATATATCTAGGTTTACTATCGTTATTTGGAATGGCAAAACATTTGCCATTCGAAATAATGAAAACTTAAACAGAAACGAAACATTTCGAGCATACACAATGTCACCCCAAATGATTGACACATGTGAGTTGACATTGTCGCCAAAAATGTGACGTGATAGCCATATAGGAGTTGATGTAAGTCAGACTCCAATACGACATATCACGTTTTTGCAAGAAGGCAAGTTCCCCTGCACCCCCCACTCCCCCTGCTACTAATTTATTCCAACTCCGAGATCGTACTACAGTGGGGATATGAATGAATTTCCTATCCACACTGTACCACGATTTCGTACATATAGTCAAACACATTTATGTAAATGAACTACTGCATTCACATAAGTGTGTCCAACTCACTTTACATTTTGCGAACTGCATTCTGATTTTCGGCAGCATAACTGTCAACAGCATGTTGTTCGCAAAAATGATAGTAAACCATATATATATATGTATATATATATATATATATATATATATATATATATATATATATATATATATATATATATATATATATATATATATATATATATATATATATATATACACCCAGATTATCTGTTAATTAGCTGTTGTCATTCAAGCCTTACACTGCTAGAAGTAGAGGTGATATTCATTCAACTTGTCAGAGATCTGGGATGCATGAATAGGCTTAAAAAGGCCCTTGTGGTTGTTAGCCTAGTAAACACCTATGAACCTATACCTGGTAGTTGGCCTGTCATCCACATCAGCACCATCAACAAGTCTATTTAAATCCTCTTCTGAGTTGTCGGAATCTCTGAAAGTGGAGAAGAAGTCTTCAGTTTTAATGAGTAATGGTTTAGTAGCAGGATCACCCTCCCCATAGCCATCTGTTTATGTGCAAATGCAGCTGCCCTCTTGCATGCTACTGTAATCATATAAGTGTCATTGTGCCACATCTAATTATAGTTTCTAGCATGGCCACCCACTGAGTTTATATCAGTGACCATATCCTACCATATGCTTTTACTGGCATACAAATCACCTCTGCAGTGGAAATCATGACCAATAAGGAGGCACATGCTAAGAGATGGGTCGAGAGTCAGAGAAACAAGTCTGTAGCTCAACTGACCCTGATTGTATTAATTATTGTGATTTCAGAGATCAGTAGCAACTTCAGCCTGCATATCTTAACTGTAATAGCAAACATGCATGCTTTCTCCTGTAGCTGTTGGTGGTTGTATTAGGCAAGTGTATAAGTGTATTCAGGTTATGTGGGTTTAATACCCACAAATAAACTATAGTTTCATACTCAACAAGGATTATTTTTACAGCTGAAATGCAGCAATATTGGCTTTAAAGCCATGTGGATTACTTTCTCTGTAGTATCTTTAAAAGCATTTATGGATATGTGCATATTATAATGATTACTTGAACAATTCATAATATTTTTTTAGGAGTGTGAAAGCTCTATAGCTAGGATAATAATAAATTTCTATTTATTGCAATAAAGAATGAATGTGACATATCATGGTTCTAATAATCTCTTTTCTTGTTTGTCTCACCACACCCCTTATCTCCTTTGCTCTATCTCTCTTTTTTATCTTTTTTAGTTATCTGGCGTCACACCATTCTGATGGAGTACCTTTCTGCCAACAAAACAAATGCATTTCAGTATAGGGAGGTGGGCCAGCCACTGTGGCCTGACCTGCCAACCATCCACTGGTTGCTGCGCCAACACTCAGCACCTCTGGGATACAATATGGCAGTACTGCTTCCACAACCCCTGCCTTATCTGGTCCATCCTCATCAGGTATCAGTGTCCTGGCTGGGGGTGCAATGGTACCCTCTAGGAGTACTGGTGGAGATGGTGATTATGTCACCCATCAGGAGTTGCCAGGGATGGTGTGACATCTGGTAGATAAATGCCTTGGTGCCCGCATGTGCTGAGTGGAGACTGTACTCCTAAAATTCAAGAAAAGACTTCCATTTTAAGCAACCTCATTTTCAAATGTTTAATCTGGTCAGAAATAGAATCATGTACAACACAACTGGCCAGAAATGGCCCATAAAAATACCTCACTCTTTGACCTCTGCATTTGCGCAGAGATTTGAGTCATGCACCAATGCTGAACAGTGGTGAATGCCTGTTCACGTCCCATGGCAAAACCTGGTGATTTTTTGCCATTGGTTGTACAAATCTGTTTATCTTTATGCAATGTAGCTTAAACTTGCTGCACTAGAGGAACACAGAGGTAAAGCACAGTAAAGGCTCTATTTTGAAACAGGTACTCTGACAGTTCTTAGACTGCTGGATGCAAAAAAGTGCAACTTCAACTTCTTATGTGGGGTGTTGACTTAAATCACTCGACTGAAGATTTTTTTTTAATCCTAGCATTAAGGGTTCAATTCCAGATGCATCTCATATCTTAGTGTGATGTTATATGTATATGATATGTTTTATAACTCACATCTTCACATTTGCCACAGTTACAATGAGCACTAGCCAAAAAAGAGTATTTGAAGTGCCATCCATCCTCATGACAATGACATATTTATCCAACATTGTTCTGCTTGTCATAAGCTTGCTGTCCAACTCCTAACCCTTCTTTACCCCTATATCAGTCTCGTTATTCTACAAAGCATGGCAGGTTAATAATGAGAACACAACAAAAACCTGTCTGTGAATGTTCCACTACACCAAACATTGTTATGTGCATGTCCATCTCTCCTTATATTCAACCCATGACTCCCACCCCTCCTTACGTGTGTCATTCTATTAGGCTGATGGATATAAAGGTATATGGTTTCTGCTTACTGGCATGACTCTGCTGATGGATAATACCAACATGTTACATTGATTCAATAGGTTATCAGTGCTCCTGTAGTGTACAAGATTTCAAAATCTGCTGTAGGATTCCCTTTGTGTCATGTTCAGGTGATGATCAGATGTTTAAACATATGTGTGCATCTTGTCAGGGCTTATAACCCAGCAAGTAGGGATGATGTTAAGGACTGTTTTCAGAGGTCTCTTTCCTGTGTATCTTTTGACTATACATCTGACTACCCCTTCTACTACATAAGTATGATATGTCTGCCTGTCATGTAAACTGAAAAGTGGGCCATAATGATATAACTGTCGAAAATCACTTCCCGCATGGCACCATTACTTTTCAGATGCCCCACATCTTCTTCAAACAGTTTCATATGAATGTATTAATTATTGTAATTCTATCTCCTCTATGCTTTTCTCATGCAATTCATGCTACAGAGCAGGACATAGTCTGACTGAGAAGATGTGTCGTACCACCACACCATGAAGATATTTATGAATGTGCCAGGATAGTACCCCTGTGTCCTCTACAGCCCTGTGCCTCTCATCACTTCCTCTGGCTCATCAGAATATACTGTAGCATCTTTAGTAGGATGATGGATGAAATGTTCATCAAATATGATGTGGAAACAGTCTTTACTGTGAAGAAGCATATTGCACATACTTTTATCCGGCCCTACACAAATGCTTAGCATATCTACTGAGTCATACTAATAATTTCAAAAGATGTACCATCCCTTGATATTTGTAGCAAGCTGCACACATAATTAACTTGTGATTTGCAGTGAGGCTTGTAAAACAGCTACTCATTGTACAAGTGTGTTGAGATAGACATTATTGATACAATATGGGGAAGACTCATACTTTAGTGTAGTCATTGATGGAAACATTTGCAGTCCTGATCACATTTAGTAAGTTATTGACATCTTGACACCATTTGTAAAATGTGTTTGTGTGTGTGTGTGTGTGTGTGTGTGTGTGTGTGTATGGCGCACCTGTGTTCTGACTAGGAAATCACTGCTCTTACACTTTGTGCCATAAAGACAGCTAGTGTATTTTTCACATGCAGTACTGTCTGAGTGCTGATGGCTGCTCATAGGTTCATAGGTTCATAGGTTCATAGGTTCATAGGTTGATACTAGACTATCAGCCCTAGGGCCTATACAAGCCTAGCCATAACAATTCCCTGGCTATTTCTTCCCACACTATTTACTTCCCTGGACCCCTGTCTAGCAGGGCGACTGATGTGATCCCCAGGGTGAATTTCCTTTCTCCCATCCAATCGTCAAGGTTCATTTTAAAGAGGGCCAAAGAGGCACTCTGCTTGACATGTATGGGTAATCTATTCCAGAGTCTGGGGAGTCTCTGGGTCAGGAACCTATCCCTCCAACATGTTTTGTTTAATGTGATGACAAGGTTTAGATCCCTGGAGCGTGTGGCTCTGAGGGATTGGGATTTCTTTAAGTGTAGCATGTCCAACAGCTTTGGGTTTGACATGGCCTTGTATGTTAAGCGGAGATTGCCTCTGAGTAGACGATATGCAACAGAGTATAGCTCATTGCTACTGAGCCTCTTTGCATGAAGGAAGTCATAATACATTACATTTCTCACTGTCTTCCTTAAGCACAGACTTGTGTTTCCTCAGTGCTTAATGTCACTAAAATGAGGTAGGCAAGGCCAACAGTTATTTATGTAATAAAACTTTGGCCCCAACAATTCAAAGATAGATAACAGCCTGCACATCATACTAGCTGCCAGTAATTTCTCCCTTAACATATATTGCAAGTCTGACACATGAAACATTAACAACAAACAGATATACTTTTCAGTTAACCCTGATAAGGTCAGTTACTGCATGTCCCTGCTTGCACACAGTTTAACAATAAGCACCAGTGGACACTGCTACTTCACAAGTCCAAGTTAAATTCCTGAAATTTAAATCAATCTTGCGCTAATACTTTGCCATCATCTGCACAATTCAGCTTCTTGGTAATGCGCTTTGTGAAGAGGTGTATAACATGTCTATCTCTGGTTACTGGGCTGTAATCCTCCAATACATGGAAATGCATTCATAAACACAAGAGAAGGGCAGTGGCATGTGTGCTTGACTGAACACATTTGTTTGTTTGTGTCTTTCAGCTTTTCCCAGTTAGGGGTTGCCACAGCGGAACTCCGGTCCGCTAATGATTGGTATTTAATTTTTACATGCCGAGTTGCCAGCCCTGATGCACAACCTTCAACAAAGGTACGCCCATTCACTCATGTCTCCACGCAGAAGATGCTCTAGCTTTGAATCAAACCGGACAGTGTAAGGCAACAATGCTACCACTTTCCGATATTCATGTGTGCCCTGCAGCAATGCACTAGCAAATGATATATCAGTACTTGAGCCATTGCCAAACAGACTCCAGAATTAGACACTTTAACTGCATTGTTACATTTGGTATGGGTTTATAGTGACAGTGGACATTGGTCATGCATGATCGTACCCCATTGATATTGTCAGTAACTTGTATGAATGTGAGCATGCATTCATTCAAATATGAAGACACACAACTCCATCATTGCACTACTGGTGTTTCCCAAGTGTGTGCATGTGTGTGTGCATGTGAGGTCTACACAACATCCTGAAAAAACAGGTACATGTCTGCCTCACCTCGGCAAGATGCATTCATGACAGCTTATTTGACCTAGGTTGACAGCATGTATTTATAAGTACTTCTGCAAACTGGGCTCACACAATCATATCACAAATGCTAGCTTTGCACTCAAGTCTTATAACAGTACATAATACCTACAATACTATGATGATGTCATCCTCTATAAAGTGCACTCTCACACTATTAAATTCAGGCATCTGTGATGGTGTGAGCTTTAAGTACTATGTTCTCTAGTTTGCGTAATTAAATAGGTAGGGGTTCTAATCTCAGAGCATTCAACTTGTGCAGTGTGTCTGTATGTCAGTGTGTGTGTGCATAGTCAGATGACAATTTCATGTCCTGCAGCTATCAAAAAGTAATATTCAGAAGATACTTTGGCACTGTTACATGACTCTTCAGCAATTTAATGCAGCCCTCCCAACATTCTCAGCATACACTAATGATGTCAATCTCTATAAAGTGCACTCTGACAATGTTGATATCAGACATCTGCAGCGGTAGTAGCATTAAGTACTGTGTACTCTAGCTTGGTTATCTAGGTAGGTAAGTGTTCTAATCTCACAGCAGTTAACTGGGGTGTGTGGGTGTATGTGCAGACTCATGTCAACATAAGCCTGCCAACTTCTGTCCTCCTTTGACTATTAGTCTAGATGCAATTTTTCACCGGGATGTGAGTCAAGTCCACAGCTATGTCAGACTCTCCTCCCAAAATAATCTTCTCAGCATACACTGATGATGTCATCATTATTAAAGCGTACTCTGGCAGTGTTAAAGTCAGACTTCTTTGGTGGCATGAGTGTTACATACTGTGTTGTTTAGCTTGTGTAGATAGATAGATAGATAGATAGATAGATAGATAGATAGATAGATAGATAGATAGGAGTTTTAATCATGTAACAGTTAGTTGAGGTGTATGTGTGTTGGGGGCAAACTCATGTGAGCATAAGCCTACCGTCTGCTGTCTTCCTCCAACTATCAGTAGGGAAACAGCTTTGCACCAGTATGTGAGTCGACAGCTATGTCAGACACACCTCCTAACATCTTCTTCTTAGCAAATACTGATGATGTCACCTTCTATAAAGTGTACTCTGACACTACTTAAGTCAGACTTCTGCAGTGAGGCTAGAGTTAATTACTGTGCTTTCTAACTTGTGCAACCTAGATATATATGGGTTCTAATCTCACAGTAGTTGAGTTATGTTTGTGTCTTCCTTCAACTATCAGTCTGAAGACAATTTTACATTTAGATATGAGGTCACATCTATGTCAGACACTTCTCCTAACATCTTCTCAGTATATACTGATAATGTCATCCTCCATAAAGTGGACTCTGACAGCATTAAAGTCAGACTTCTGTGTTGACACTAGTGTTAAATACTGTGTTGTCTTGCTTATGTGCCTAGACACGTAGAGGTTCTAATCTCACCGCAGTTAAGTGGTGTGTGTGAGCAGACTCATATCAGCATAAACCTATCATCTACTGTCTTCTTTCAACTACTAGGCTTGGAGGCAAATTTACACTGGAATGTGAGTCCAAAGGAATGTCAAACACTCCTCCCAAAATCATCTTCTCAGCATAAACTGATGGTGTCATCCTTTATAAAGTGCAGTCAGATAGATTTCAAGTTAGACTTCTGTGTCAGTGATAGTCTTACATTTTATTGAATAGTTCTTTTATACCTACACAGCTATGCTGTTCAAATTTGACCTCAGTCAAATGGTGTGCAGGTTTGTGTTATATTACAGTAAATGTATTATGTTTTGAATCTGTTCTCATTTGTCTCCCACTCTTGTGAACCTTTTACATAGCCCCCCGAATCCAACATCCCCTTTTTCCCTCAGTCCGCATAACATTCTAAAGAACACTGAGGATATCATCATCTCAAAGATGCATGCACACATTATGAAGCAGACCCCCACCAAGACCCCCTATGAGCCATCTCCAGACCACTGTATGTATGATTACTAATTCACTCATTGGGTGGTGCCCATGTCCAATCTAAACAAATGCAGTATGTAATAAATTCAAACACACATGTACATACTCCCATCTTCCCTCACCTAGAGATAGCAATTTGGGTTAAGTAGGATAATAATGGCTAGGATTGTATGGGCTCTTGGACATTAGCTTAGAAATCTCCTATGACCCTATGATGTTGTTGTTCCCCACAGGTGCGGACATACTGTAGTCTTACAATAGTGTATTCCAATCTAGAATTTGAGCTGCTGCATTGATGCCCAGTGATGTCATTTGGTTACATGTTGCTTCCATAACAGCTGTAGTAATATGCCTCATGAAGAGTGGAGAAATTACATGATGCTATGTATATTGTTACCTTACAAGGCATGTGTTCTGATAGTGGAGTATAACTACATTTTACACAATTCTTATTCAACCATCACAGTGACAGCCGCAGTACGGCCCAGGTATGCATGTGTATACCTAGTGTTTGGAGATGCTATCTGACATACAGTAATACTACTTCATAGTGATTACAGGGACACATACTCCTGGGTTCATCAACATGTTGTAATGCTGTTATATAAACAAATATATGATGTTTTGAGATTCACTTGCAACCTTGGCAAATTCATTGCATGCACTATTATGTTGTTATTTGGATCTACTTCAGTAGATCGAACTTTTTAAGACAATATGGCCGAGACCATAACATCGAACATTTAAAAGTTTGAAAACTGAAGAAAAAAAGAAAAGAAAAAAAAAACTAAACCTGCATAGCAGGGGGGCAAGCCCCCCTGCACCCACCACACCCCCCGCTACTTAAATATACCAACTCCGAGATCGCACTACATTGCGGAAAAGGTAATTCTTCCCATTCCGCACTGTATGCAGATCTCCATTCAGTGCTTTCTGATGTTCAGTGTTATGGTCTCAGCCATATCATCTTTGAACACTTAAAAGTTCGATCTTCTGAAGGGGACCCATTATTATTCACAAGGATTATACAGGTGTACCCTAGCAGAACTGTGTGGCTGTCAGCATTTGTGTCATTAACTGTTCTGCATGAACTGCATCCACCTCAGTTATAATATGTCCGTATATGGTTTCAGTGCCCTCACCCACACATTTAAAAACATGTAGGCATATGATGTGCAGCTTATGTAATGCCATAAAATACATAAAGTTGTATAGCTTTGTTAATAGTTCCACAGTGTCCCATATGATTCATAGCCAAAGTTTTATCTGGAGGTGATGTACAGCATGAAGACCAACTGTACCACAGATGCAGCAATTGTGTGACCGTATTACATTATGGATGCACCACTACATTACATCAGTACTACCACCTGATAGTTTGCAAGAACACATGTAAATATATGTTAGGATTTCATGGTAGTATAAAATTTTTACTGGTAATACCAGGTGGCAGTGATCATTTGGCACATGTGCTGAGGTTTGACATGTAGTTATAGAGTGTGTTCCATGTATTGTTTGGTATGTGTACAATATTACAGTGGCAGCTGCCTCAATCACTGATTGACTTTGCACTGCTGTAATTTCTGTCCACATGGGTCACTTCTTAATTCACACATGAATTGCAGATGCTTGAGACAATATCCAGTGCAATGATGTGGCAGATACATGCAATATCCATATGTGTATAGGGAATCCACTGATAATATTGTTGTGTTTGTATGTGTTTTTATCTGTATGGCTGATACCTATAGCAGGCAGTGATGCTTTACCCAAGTGTACCTCATTTGGCACACTGAGCTCTCACATCTAGAAGTCCATAGAACTATTCTCTGGGATGCATATCCATTAGGATCTGACAGTGCATACTTCCCTTCAAGGTGGTCTACTAGATGCATGTGTGATACATATTTCTGTGCTGCACCCAGTAAATGCAAGGCTCAGTGATGGGGATTGTGGCTTATGTGCCATGCAAACCTCTCAACTCACCATGATTGTCCTGATTTCAACTCCAGGTTTAACACTGTCCCTCTTAGCACCTCTGAAAGTGGACACTTTTAGGGCAGAGGTGGTGAAGTCCCCTTAAAAATAATGACACTAATTATAGTTGCATGTCTGTTACTGCAGAACATGCATGATAAGTTACAATCATATATCATGTCAATGCTGCAGGTTAATGGTCATAATATTTTAAAAGTGTCCATGACTGTGCCGGTTTCTTTCTACATTTGTCCAAGACTCTATTACTATGTGTCACTGACTGGTTGAGAGTTATGGTAACATGTCAGTCATATTCAAGTCATTTTGCACATCTTCAGAGTATGCACATACCCCCTATTGTATATACTGTCCTTGCTAAGTGTCCTCTCCAGTGAGCATTTAAGTGATATTTAGATCACAACCATTCACCTCCACTGATATGTAACCATGTGTGACCATCACATGTATACTATCATGTGTCTTCATATCATAATATACTTGCTCAGGATGTGTAAACAGCAGTAGGTACTGTGCATTATACATATGTGCATAATGTTATTCTACTGACTTGTCTTGGAAGTGTACATACATTAATGTATCCTATCCTGGGGACTTTCCAAATGTATCATGCCTTCATCCTCTTTATTCATGCCTATCATTCATGTCTGTACACATTTTCATCAGCACACTATCCATGCCTAGTGCTAGTGTATCTTTCCTTGCAGGTGCCCTTGCTGTTTACCCTCCCCCTCCATTATTTTGTTATGCAAATAATTGCTTTAGTGTATAATGCACTCAGTACACTTTTCTTTACTGTGTTATTACTGCTGTTATTGCAGCATTTTCAACTCTGGTATTCACTGTGGCGTCCACGCAATTTCATGGAGCAGGTTTGTCTGTAGGAAAACCTGAATGCTTCTTATTTCTGTGTTTGTTCTGCTCTGCATGGTTTCCTGGCTAGCAAGATGGTTGCTGGCCATGAAACCTTGCATGTATTCATGTAAGTACAATGAATAGCATGAACATGCAATTAGCACATCTGCTCATTGGGCTAAAGTCAGTAGCAGCTGGTGGCTTTAAATCAAAGTGGTGGGCTGCAGGTGACAGCTGAATGGGTGAGGCCAATGTGAAGGGGTGTTGCCAACTAGAAGGGGGTGTGGCTATGCTAAAAAACACAAAAACTGGGACTTTAATTAAATATACTGCCTCGGGTGTCAAACTGTCATTATGAGAGTCCAGTCAAGACAAAATGAAGTGTAGAAGAAAAAAACTATTTCAATGCATTGGCTATATGACAGCTTACTTAATATCTAGAGAGAAACAAAAAGGTTGTGAGGCATGAAAAAATAAATTACTTTTTAAATAGATTACTGGAATGCCAGTCAAAATCAAGTATAAGAAAACAAGCAGCACTCAACTTAAATCACTTCTCCTTGCACTGCAGTTCTAATTATAATTTACATTCAGCTTTATAAAAGTACCAAGTAACATGTTGAAAGTAGCAATCTCTGTGATACCCCCACTTTTAAAAATGTTTCTTAACCAAAAAAGACCTGCTGCCTGTCAACAGCTATCTACTTGTTTCATGGGGAAAACATGATGAAAGTAAAAAATGAAAAGCAAACAAGAAACAAGCTCAACATACATTGCTTGAAGGATTACTGCACAGGTTATGGACCACACATGATATATTGGCATTCTGTTTAGTTTAAGCCTGCAAAGATGACTGCAAGTCTCCAACAAATGTAATGAGCTTCTGAAAATACTGTAAAACTGCCCTTTATTACAAATACTGTCATATGTATTTCAATACCTAAGGCTTATACGCAATCTAGTTATGTAAATATTCTCTGCATGGCATGAACAAAAAGGCTTTCAATGTTTGTAATTCTTTAACATTATGCTTATTAAAGCTTACTTGCATCTTACAATCTCAGACAAGCTTATCTGATGGTCATTAAAAAATTGCTACTTAAACACAGAGCAACAGTATCTGCAACAACATGCATTTTCTGAATAAGAAGCATAAATCAACAGTATAAAAATATGACAGAAAACCAGAACATTCTGCAAAATCAAGGACAGATGAAAAGCCACTGTAGTACTTGTGTCTACCTTGGATGGGAGAATGCTCTCTACACTTACACTGCATAACTGCTTGTTGCCTTGTTTGGACACATCCAGAGTCACTATGTGGGGGAGTGGGGTGCAACAAGTATGACATAATTTGAAATGTCTCTGGCTGATGGTGATGGGCCTGACACATTTGTCATACCTCTCAACCTCAGAGCAAGAAATCTGGATAAAGCCATAAATAGAAGTGGGACAAAGGCCCAAAAATAAGGACAAATTTTAAATACTGCTCTAATAAAGTTAGAAAGATAATAAAATAATAGGTCTTGCATTAGTATGAATTTTCTAATGTCTGTCATTATTTTCTAACTTCAGTCTTTAGTGATTCATCACTAATTTGCCAGAAAACTACAATTTTATGAAAAACAGACCAAAACTTTGAGGCAAAAATAAAAAATAGCCACACAATACAGCTGGGAACCTGTCAAAGAAGGGACACTTTTTTAATATTAGCACTGCTAACTTGAGCAGCTGACAAAATAAGAGAATCTGCATGCATTTCTGAAATTAAAAGTAATCTATAACTCTGATTATTACAATTATTTATTAATTGTAAATCCTCCACATTTTCTTCCAAATTTGTCATTTTGCAGAAAGATTATTAGGGGGAGAGCAACATTTTGAGCAAAAATTGGGACCAGTTGAGAGGTCTGGATATACCTAATTCTATAAAGCGATTTATTTTCTCATACCTCTCAACCTCTTAATGCAGGAAATATGGACAAGGCCAAATATATTAGGGGAACATACAAACAGTACTAAAAATTGCTCTTGGATAAATTTAGACAGTTGACAGAATAACAGGTCTTGCTTTAGCATGCATTTGTCTGAAGGGTATGAAGTCTGAAACTCAATCCCCAGGAGTCAGCAAGCTTTGCACGGCATGCAGTAATAGTGCAAGAGCTTCTGCAGGCAATATGGTTGCCGTGTGATCCAGGAATAAGCTCCCGGGATGTGCACGAGCGCTCATGCACTATTCCTACATGGACACAGCCCATGTATGCAAATTACTTCATTTTCTGGTGAAAAACATGCAAATGAGATGAATTAGCAATCCAGGAAGCAAGCAAACATCCATGCAGGAATAGTGTAGACTGCAGAAATGCATTCAGCCCGTAGCTGAATACATTCCTGCAAACTACAAAATGAAGGCATGACAGCTCATACAAATGCATGTATTAGAAGGTTTAGGCATGCCAAAGGCCCAATATATAGACATAGGCATGAAAAATAATTTCAAAAGTATAACAAGTAACTTTATTTTTGTTGACTGATTTTGGCCGTTTTAGCACAGGGCAGCGGTGTGCAAATGGGATCGGCCTGAAAATAAAAAAAAGCTGGAAATAAGCTTTTAAACCAAAATCATACTTTTGCCATAATACTCAATGGCATGCATTACACAACAAGAACATGGAATAGTGGTTGCTAACGGGGAAGGCTGAGTGTCGGATTTGTAACCATACATTAGCAGTCAATTCTATGCAAATGAGGGCAATGATACTGAATCACAGATTTCCCCTCAATGATAGCTCGCACTCAACCATGTAGGTGCAATAAGACCATGGTTTAAGCTTAAGAGCTAGATGACTTCATAAGGGGGTGTGTCATACATGTTGTCAGCTTATTGGAACCCTGTGGCCTGTGTTTGCCCTTAGCTAAGCACAGCTAAGGTAGGGGGTGTGTCTGAATCTGCCTAGCAATATTGACATTGCCTAAATGGGTGTGCACCGGGTCTTTAAAAAAAAAAAAAAAACAGGAAATGACAGCTCCGTTCACATCTGAGCACAGTGTTTGTGCGGCGTGCCCCAAGGCTTAAACAGGAAGGCAATGGGAAGGGAAAATAGCAGTAGGAAGGTAATCTAGGAGAACTAGCATAGCTGGCAGGTGAAATGTATCAGAACCAGCCAATTACACAGGCAGCAGTCTAGTGCAGCCCAGCATACTACTATAAACTATGCAAACACCTTTTCCTCTGTTTTTTCCCCACAAACTCTACACCACCGGTGTACCCAAATGGGGAAATTTTACCTAACAAAAGCAACAAAATTATAAGGGCTGCTTTTGCTCTCATAAATCAACATGTGGAAGACGCTGAGGGTGGTGAGGATGACAATGCTGATGACTAACCCACAGTAAGGGGAAGGAGAAGAGTGTACAGACCCAGTGTAACCTACCAGGAGCTACATGAGCTGGAGATAGTGGAGCGCTATAGGGTAGACAGGGACTTCCTACAACAAATCGTTAAGCTGTGCCAGCCACGCCTCACACACAGAACCAACAGAGAGGAACCCATCTCAGTGGATACCAAGGTATGTGTAGGCTTAAGAATACTAGCCACAGGTACCTTCCAAAGGCCAACTGGAGATATCATGGGGATCTCACAGGCATCAACATCCAGGATACTCCACCAGTTCCTGAATGGCATGTCAGCACGTGCCAGTGAGCACATATATTTACACAACACCTATGAGGCATTGACTAGCAATATGCATCTCTTCCAACAAATAGCAGAATATCCTGAGGTAGTGGGTGCTGTAGACTGCATGCACATATACATCAAAGCACTACCCAGTGAGCGAGGTAGGGTCTACATAAACCGCAAGGGCTTCCCCTCCATCAACTGCCAGGTCATGTGTGATGCCCAGGGCATTATAATGAATGTGTGTGCTGGCAGTCCTGGAAGCTATCATGACTCCCACATCTAGCATATGACACAGCTGTACCAGAGATTTGCCAGTGGGGACATCCCATACAGCCACCTAGTGGGGGATGCTGGTTGCACACTGGAGCTGTGGCTGATGACACCCATCAGAAATGCACACACATCAGACCAAGAACTCCATAATGAGGCACACGCACAGACCAGAATCATAATAGAGCATATGTTTGGGATGCTCAAGTCATGGTTCCAGTGCCTGGACATATCTGGTGGAGCCTTGCAGTACTCTACAGCTACATGTACCCAAATTGTTATTGTATTTGCCATGCTACACAATATGATCCTGCAGAAACAGCTGCAGCAGGAACAGCATGGGACAGGGTCATACAGCTCCCCACCATTGCCAAGGCCAGCACAGGCACAGAGTGACTTGGAGGAGGAACAACCTGAGCCTACCCCTGTAGGTAGAAGGAGGCATGCCCAGTATGCCCAGGCTTTGGCAAAAAGGCAATGCATAGCACATACACTGACATGGTAGGAACCCAGAGAATGACACCTCTCTCTGACTCACACATACAATAAAAGGGATGCCAAACATGAGACTACCTGTGCTTAACCATGTATAGGGAGTGTACTATGTGCATCCGACATAGAGAGCCCTCCAGCACCATCCTAAAAACTGGCACAGCCACAAGGTAAGTCCCCCTCACTATCAATTGCTGAATGGAGTAGTATGTTCTGCTACTTGTGTCTATGGTACAGATGTGAGCATGCAAGGGAACTGGGTGGCTGAATGGGATGGCAGCAGATAGTAGACACCTATATGGGCAGCATAAAATCCATAGCAAATACTGGTATCAGCATAGTAGGCAGTACTAGACAAGGCGACAAAACCCACTGCAGGACATGTGGTGGGCCAAATGTGTGTCCATAGGACACACACGTGCATGTCAGTGAGGCTCACATACCCAACAACAGTCTCAGCCAGCAGGACAGATGTAGACAACCACAAAGAAAGGCTGTGCTAAGGCCTCCAATTGATAGCAATGGAGAACAGCCCCCCTCCAGACCTACACAGACAGACTACAACAGGTCAGGCAGTGGGATGTTAGTTCTGAAGGGTAAGAAGTCTGAAACTGAAATGTAGGTCTATAAAACCTAAGAACTGTACTACACTGATATGCCTCTAGTCTGCATGATAAGTCAGAATACATAAAGGTACCTGAAATACCAGTACGGTCATAGCAAATGTTTACAGTTGTCAGGTGTGCCCCCCCCCCACAATCCTATGTAGAAATGTAGTAATATGTACATGTGGGTATAATAACAGTGGAGTACAGATTACCTGAGCTGGCTAAATTAGCAGGCTAGATTGTTGCATGTGTACAATATGCAGGCCTCTGTGTGCTAAGGTTGTTGTGTGTTGTATATTGTGTGAAAGTGGTCAGCATGTAGGCATGGAGGGTTGTGTCCTGGTGGCCAATGGCCAATACTGTTGATGACAGGGCCAAGTTCTCATAACTGCAGTGCCAAACACAATGCATCCCAGCAAGACCCAATCCTTACTAATTGCTCAGATGTAATATCTGTCACCATCTGCAAGATGGACATGGCATGAATGTGGGCCCCGACATACAAACAGTGGACAGGTGGAATTACCCTATAGACAGAGAGTGTATAAAATGTTACTGTCAAATGTACCATTGGATTTGTACATACAGGTTAGCAGCATATTAGTTGTCTGTGTAGTATGGAATACTAATGTAGTCCGGCCAAACACTGGCAGACCACAAAAGGCACAGTTATGAAGTACTGAGAAACTGCTGATGTCCCCACACAAGCCAGCATAAGGGGAATGCCCCATGTATATCTGTGAGTCAGCTGCAAGTAGTTTTCATAGCACACATGCACTCAGCTCACCCCATCATCAGACACAGGTACCTCACAGGTCATATCCCTGCTCTTGGGAATGAGTACAATATGACCCCCACTTCTGCATGGGAACAGTCACAGAATGCAGCATGCTGAAGAGGTGTCCCATCCAGGTGTGTCCCTAGCTGTAAGCAGCACCCTACCACATCCACACTAATGGATTAATAAGAACAGAAACTATTGCCATTAACACCTTGCACACCCACCCTGTCACCCCAGGGGAATACAGTGGCTTGCAGCCTGGGACTGTAGGAGTGACAGAATGCACTGGCCTGCTACAGATTGCCTGTATCACTACCAAGTGCCCTACAGTCCTCTGTCAAAGGCATGTGTCTCACCTGTACTGCCAATGTATGTTATCTCATGGAGTCCCAAATAACGACATAACACAGTCCACAGAACACAAATGCAAGGCCATGTCGACAAATCCCAATATCATGTCCACCATGTCCTACTGCATGAACTGTGAATCAAACCCTAAATACTGCTGGGATGAAGTGATAACTATAGGGATACTTATTAGATATCACTTGCATAATGTTAGGAAGGGGATAGAATAACAAACAGGGGTAAAAGCATGGACGCCATGGAGTGTGTGAAGTCTGAAACTCTGATGTGTGCACGTACTATCCCTGCCTGCAATCACAGGAATGGGTGGCTACAAACCTGATCGTAAACCAAAATGTGAAGGGGTAATGACCAGAAATATGACCTCTGTCTCTGGTAACCTGTGTGAATCTGTACAGCTGAGAGGTATGGTCACAGCAGGATATGGCCATTCTGTCATGTCAATAGATGTACAAGCATGGGATCCTCAGCCACCACAGTACCAAGGTGCTGGACCATTTGCACAGACCCATCAGCAAGTGTCTGCAGCTTCACCCCAGAATGGCATTATTGTGGAAGAATATGTAGGCTGCAGACCACAATACAGGACACAGCTTTATTCATCTTGTTTTCCCCAGGAAATTACTGCGAGCAAATAAGTATCTTTCAGTAGTTGATGACATAATACATCACAAGTGTAAAGCAGTACAGATGTCTGAATAGCTCTGCTAACACCAAAACCATGTAGCAGAAGCAGCACAGACACAATTATTTACAGTATCCCACTATCCTTTGCCCACTGTGACCCCATATTGTCAACCTATCTACAGTTATCCTGCAGAAACAGGTTGCTAGCTGTAGGTGTAGAACACAAATGCCTGCACTGGAGTACAACCTACCTAGAATGGATTCACACATTCAATACAGAAGGTCATACTGGACATGCACACTTAGAAATAAAGCCCATGTCTGGCAGCAGTGGACTATACATATCTGTCAGTCGCAAATGTCTGTGCACACACTCCACATTGCACACCAGTCATGGTTTGCACACACATCAAATAGGAATACACACATATATCCAAGGGCAGCACACTATAATAGGTCTAACATAAACAAACATAGATGTGGGGAAGAGAGATATAGACAGTAACAAAGAGCTTCCCAGCATGAGCCTGCCCCATCCAGCACACATCCAATTGGCCAATATCACATGATGTGCAAATGTCTATCACTGCAGACATTTGCTTCTGGTAGCCCTCAGCACTATAGTGTCTGTGATGCTTGTGATAACTGTGTAACATGTCAGTAGAAGTCATTATTCATCTAGCAGTAGTACACACAGTCCTGTCAAATGTAAAATTGTGTGCGACTGAGTGTTGTGCTTGTGTGCTTCCAGGGGAATGGTTTATGGCCCATTCACACACACTGCACTCCCCATTGCCTTACTTTAGCTAGCCTGCTGATGTCAGTCACCTCAAAATACCCCTTTGGACAAGGATCATTTCTATAAGCTCTGTGGCATGTGCAGTAACTGCATAATACAATAGTGTGATGTATTAGTTAGGTAGGAGTTCTAATCTCAGACATTGCAGCTGTGAAACTCTGTGTGTGTGTGTGTGTGTGTGTATGTGTGTGTGTGTGTGGGTGTGTGTGTGTGTGTGTGTGTGTGTGTGTGTGTGTGTGTGTGTGTGTGTGCAGGGATCAATGCTTTTGAAGCCATTCACATTCATTACACCTTCCATTGCCCTATTTTAGCAAGTCTGCTGATGTCAATCACCTTGAAATACACCTTTGGAGAAAGGCTAGACCTCTAAGCTTCATGGGGTGTGCTATAACTGCGTAATGTTATAGTGTGATGTACTAATTATTGAGAATTTCTAATCCAAAATATGGCAACTGTGAAACTCTGTGTGCATGTAGGGATCAATGCTTTTGAGGCCAGTCAAGTCACTACACCTTCCATTGCCCTACTTTAGCATGACCGCTGATGTCATTCACCTTGAAAAACAACTTTGGAGAACACCTAGCCCTATAAGTTCCATGGCACGTGCTATAACTGTATAATGCTATTGTGTGATGTACTAGTTAGGTAGTAGTTATAATTCCAGACATGGGAAGTGTGGAACTCTGCAGGTGTGTATGTAGAGAGTAATGCTTTTGAGGCCATTCACAGTCACTACACATTCCATTGCCCTACTTTAGCAAGGCTGCTGATGTCATCTACCTTGAAATATTCCTTTGGAGAAGGGCTAGCCTTATAAGCTCTGTGGTGCATGCCAAAAATGTGGAACAATGTAGTAGCAGTAGCTACACAGCTATGTTTGAATCCCATCTGTGAAAAGTGTTTGTGTGTGTACCAAAATGTTTTTGTCCCTGTTTACAGCCTGTACACATCTCCGAGCCTGACTTTAGCAGTTCTGCAGATATGACCCACCTTACAAGTATCTGTTGCAAATCCTATACCATGTCAGGTCAGTGGTACATGTGGTAAATGTGTAACCATAATGGTCTGTAAAGGTTGTTAAATAGAGGTTTGAACCTCACTCCTCACAAATGTAAATGTGTGATTAGGGTGGACTTATTTTTGGGATCACCCAATGCCAGTATTTACAAGGGCTAGTGATGTTCCTCACCTTAAAAGTACCTTGGGACAGCATCCACCTAATAAGCTCTGTGGCACATGTGATAAATGTGGTACACTATAGTAGCAATACATAGCTAGGTAGGGGCTTGAATCTCAGTACTGGCAAGTGTGTGTGTGTGTGTGTGTGTGTGTGTGTGTGTGTGTGTGTGTGTGTGTGTGTGTGGGGGTGTTTGTCATCAGTGTGTGTGGAGATTGCTGTAATCGTGTAATAACAGAATTCATTGTAGGGTGGGTTTTGCTAAATTCTTATATTAAGGACCTACTATATGTCATAATGTCCAACTTACAAGGACAACAGATGTCAAACATGAGAGAGGTTGGTGTAGACAAAATATAGCCCTACAGGTAAAATTATGGATCAGTGAACAATATAGGCAACCCTTGTATTACCCAGAGAACACTCTCCGTCCATGTCTCATACACAAACACACTTGGCTAGGCAACAACCACTATATTGGTAGTTCCCTGCATATTGCCCACAGATAGTAACCACGGTGTAATTGCAGTGGACTACAGAGGACATGGCACCCTGTTCCATCCCTACAATAGGCAAATAATCGCTTACAGTGGTCCTCTGCTATGTTCCCTACTGGACGCCTGCAACAACTGTAGAGTCTATAAATGTTACCCCCAAAGAGAATGCCATGCCTTATACACATGCCCTGTATGGACAGATGCCACTAACTCCACTGAATACCTGTATCATGCTGTCAATGTAGGTGCAGGCCCAACCTCAGTTCCATAGCCATGAGGTCAGGAATGTCACATCAGATGTTAACAATCTGTCCACACAACATGCCCAAGAGATCCCAGGTACACTTTCACATGTCACAGAGCATGCATATGGGACATGTGCACAACCCAGACACTGACCATGTTATGGAATATAGAACACATACATGGCAAGCATTGAACAGCACTGGCTACCCACAATAGTAACCCAGATGAGTGGATGGTAAATACAATACTCACCTGTGTGGGCCAATCCAGGGACTACAGACCTGAGTCAAACTGGAGACCATTGTCATGTGGCCTGATGCCAAGGTATACCCTTTGCCTAGCATTGTGCAGCCTTCTGGCGCAGTCATCTACTACATACCTGTGAAGCAATGAACCCATGCATGTCAGTACTGGCAAATGTGTGTGTGTGTGTGTGTGTGTGTGTGTGTGTGTGTGTGTGTGTGTGTGTGTGTGTGTGTGTGTGTGTGTGTGTGTGTGTGTGTGTGTGTGTGTGTGTGTAGATTAATGATTTTGAAGCCATTCACACTCACTACACCTCCCATTGCCCTACTGTAGCATGCCTTCTGATGTCAGTCACCTTGAAATACCCTTTGGCCATATATCAGCCTGATAAGCTCCGTGTTGCATGGGATACCTGCATAATACTGTAGTGTAGTTAATTAGGAGTTCTAATCCTGATCCTCCCAACTGTGATAATTTGTGAGTCCCAGAGAGAGTGTGGTTGTGTCTTCCTTGACACTTGCTTTTGTGGACAACCATATGTACTACACTTACTTTATCCCTCCTTTATCACTGTTGTTGATGTCACTCACCTTCAAAGATACCTTTGTACAGCTCTCCAACAGCGTCTATTTCATAACATTGGAGATGCAAAATGTTGAATGATCTCAAGAGCAAAAATGCCGAAAGTTGAATTCGGTATTGTGGGGGGCTGTGCCCCCCACATCCCCCACTAAATATATATTACAGCTCCAAGATCACACTACAGTGAGGAAAGGACAAATATCCCAGTCTTCACTGTACTGTGATCTCAAAAACGGACCCTCGACATTTCGGCACTTTTGCTGTTTTGCCATTCGACATTTCCATTTTTCGATAACATGGTATAGATCCCTCCAACATGTAAGCTCTCTGGCCAGTGCAATAAATGTATAACAATGTAATAGTAATACACAGTCAGGTAGGGGTTTGAAACCCAGTACTGGTAAGTGTGTTTCTGTGTGTATTATCAGTGTCCTGTGTGGGTTTTGGGGTGATTGTGTAATGACAGGGTCCATTGCAGTGTGGGTTTTGCCACATCATCATATTGAGGAGCTACATGTCCCATTGTCAACATTACAGGGCTAACATTTTCCAAACATTGTAGAGATTCTATTTGATAATCCTCAGCCACAAAAGTGTACAGCCATGTGCAATTACCATTTGACAGTATGGATTAGTACACAATATAGGCAACCATCATAATGCCCAGATACCACTCTCCACCCATGGATCATACACAAACATGCTTAGCTCTTACTCTCCTACCCCTGCCTTTCTAACTGTATCTATGTCTGTCTCAATCTCTCTCTGGTAGATGTGGAAAAGTACATCTGCTTTGCTTAGGCTGCAGCTTGTGTTTTGTAAGTGATGCTCATGATCAGCTGATAGCCTGTGCATGAATTGCAGTCCTCCACTAGCTGATTGCATGTGGAACAGCTGTGGTATCATTCCTATAGCCAATTGCATGGAAACACACTCCTATAACTAAGAACAGCATGTAGGTGTTGGCTCTTTTCATTCACTATGAACAGGACTTCCTGGGGGTGTTTGACAGACAGCATCACAGAGGGTAGTTGGATATACCTCTTACAATATACACTGTGGAGACAGGCCAACAAACAGGAAGGGGGTGTTTCAGACATGAGGACAGAATGTAAGTACTGCTCTTTTACATTTGAAGTAATGTTGGTTTAACAGGGTTTGTGTGGATATGGCTGGTCTACATTATTTAATATCTGTCATGACAGTGTTATGTGGTTGAGGAAACTATCACCTGTAGGTCTATTTGCAGACTGGCCAGTGTTTGGAGTCTTACATGTGTTGTGTTACTCACACATTTCTTATCTTTATAAATGCAGTATCATACTCTGTGGATTGCAGTCAGTACATGGTAGCCATGTGAGTTACTGAATTCATATCTCTCAGTAGATATATGTCACAACAAACCCTGTTACACCAGTAAATGTATGGGTTTATCACAGCAACATGTCAATATTGGCCCTGTGTTAGTGCCTCCAGCCACAACTCTGTCAACCTTTGTACATATGTCATGCAGTAAGAGGTGTATATGTTCAGTACATCATTATTTACTGACATCATACTTGCTAACAAGTCAGTGAGATATGAGACTGCTAGACATGTTATGTATAGTAGGCCTTATATTTGAGGACAAAACCTGGATATTCTGTTGTAGTGTGTACAGTAGTGAGGTCTGTGTACTTATGGTGATTGTCGACAGAGTGTGTAATGTGAATATGTACCTAGGCTTGGGTACAGACTGTGGTAGATGTCATTGTTCTTGGTCCTGTTCTATGTGATGTTGCATGCTGCTGCAGTGTATGTTACCCTATCAGCGTACATGTTTGTAGGGCCAGACCGACACATTTCCCATACAACAGTCAGGCATCGAATACACTGTGGATTGGCCCAGTATATGTAGGGTTGGTGTGTGAGTGGCACATATGAGGATGGTGTTGTTCACACAGTCCATATACTGTAATATTAACTACACTTACCATATGTGACTGTGGCTCTATTCAGATTGGTTGTGGGTATGCACTTTCACACAGGTGTCTGTTACTCCATGCTGTTACATGCCTGTAGAGCCTGCTATATTTGCAGGTACATGTGTATTCTCCCATAAGAAATGTAGGCGAGTGTTGTGGCAGTCTGTCTGTAGTTTGCACATTGCTTTGTGACATGCCTAGCTGCTCAGTGTATTTATACAGAGTGATGTTATGTCCAGATATTTGTCACATGTACTGTTGCCGGGCCACCATAACTGTTGTGTATTTCCGACAAAGTAGTGGGATGATGTACAGATGTATGTCGCTAACTAGTGGATAGTATGTGGGCTTGTGACCTCTGCTCCTCTGGTTACTATGTGTCAAGACAGACAGGTGTGTGTGTGAATGCATAAACTGTATGAGCTTATCTATTCCAGTATTTTCGTATATCCCCATTTGCATGGCTGTAAACATCCACTTTATCGGGCTTGATCCACACTTCTTGCACTAAAGGGCGCTATGTATACCTGTGGACTGACCAGAGTGTGTCAGACTGTCCACATTTATTGGTCATATATCTGCTGTATTCCAAAGGATCATTCCTGTGATTTGTGTGGTACTATACTATGATGATCTTATGATGTCTGTCAGTAACTGATGGCATACATGTCAATATCAGATGTGACTTCCCACACATTTCTGTTAAGACATCCCCTGTTACAGTGGCAAAAGTCTACACGTATACCTGCAATACTTACATGACATCCATTTAAGGTTGTGACTATTGGTGCTGAGGTATGACTCCACTACATGTTCTGAACATATGTTATACATATATGTATATATATATATATATATATATATATATATATATATATATATATATATACACACACACACACACACACACACATACATATATATATATATATATATATATATATATATATACACACACACACACACACACACACACACATATATATATATATATATATATATATATATATATATATATATATATACATGTTTACATATATACATATATATGTATATATCTTCATATACATATATATATATATATATATATATATATCAAACACAATATATAGATGTATAGCAATACATATATATAACTATATGTGTGCATGTACATCTGTACATATATCTACATATATATATATATATATATATATATATATATATATATATATATATATATATATACATATATCCATATCCTAATGTGTACACATGACTGCTGCATATCCCTTCCCAGATGTATTACACTGTATTTATCTGATATGTGATATTTACATACAACAACATACTTGATTCAACACTATCACTAACAAGTGCTACACAATTGTAGAAGTCAATGCAGTTGTTCACTACTATTCAGTATGTGTACTGACAGATATATCGGAAAAAAACAGCAAATTTCTTCTCAATTTTGATGGCTAAGTTGTTAAGTGCTGTGACTGTAGTGTACAGTGTCCTGGGTTCAAGACCTGCAAGTGTTGTTCATTTTGTTGTTAGGCAGAACAAGGGCTATTGGATACAGAGTGGTTAAAGCAGTTATGAACATCTTGATCACATTCCAGTCTGATAAAATAGCAGGGTAATATCATTTTTAATAAGTGTATTTAATTCCATATACATAACATGTGTCTATGTGCTGTCATTACAGTAGCAAGGAGTGTCAGTCTACTGTCTGGGACACCTGAGTATATATGGCTTGTACAACACTATTTTCCATTTGCATGTGTTACATACATGGGTATTATCCCAGGTTATATGCAGTCACATTGGCATGTAGTGTATCATTACGTTACTTCTGTTGACAGTGCTCTCCCAAGTAAGAGTAGATTGCAGATTGTAGTACTGGAACCAAACACCCCTGCATGCAAAGATGGACTCTGAGTCCTCACTGTCATGTTCTTGGTGTGTGAGTTGTGTGTCATTAAGTATTTCCTACTGGATATTGATCTGATATGTGGATATTAACTGTAGACTACTGTGTGTATAGGACATGCCATTGAAGGCTGCTGTCATGAAGTAATGGCAAACCTGTCAGTGTCAGACGTATATCTGTCAACACAGTCATCCTAATGCATAACCAGTTGGCTAGCTGATGTCTGCCTGTCCTCTGTACAGATGTGCAGATGTCAGGTATCCATCTTGGCTGCTTACAGGGACTCTATGCTTGAGTGACACTGACATGACTACCCAGCTGTGTTATGAATGCCACAGCTAGGAATCCCCACCCTGCACATATCACATACCATGGATACCGCAACTACACTACCACAGTCAACAGAACATGTTTGGGTACAGGTCTCCAAGACAGACACTGACCATGTTAGTAATACATGTTGCATACATGTCAACTGGAGCACCTTACTGGCCCTCTGCAAAAGGCAACCAGATGATTGGATGTTGCATTTAACTCTCACCCTGAGGATCACTCCCATGGCATCAGTTGATAGATGGCCTGCTGGCAAATGGCAGGTGGCATGATACCAATGTACACACATCCCCTACTTTTCCCATCTCTCCATGGACAATATCCTGGTACACACTTATGAACACCTGCACCTATCGACCCCAGTATTGACAAATGTGTCAGTGTGCATTACTGAGTATAACAGTGTCTGTGCATTAGTAGACCTGTATTTGATAATACTTTGAGGCCCTTCACACCCACTGCACCCCCCATTGCCATAGTTAGATATGGCTGCTGCTTTAATGGACATTACATGAATCCTGTTACACTCTTCACCCTATGGGCTACCTGGAGCTTGCAGTACCAGCACAACACTGTTGTACAAATGGGTTAATAGGCATGGGTTACCCTCTGAGTTCTGGCAAGTGTGTGTATGTGTGCAAGTGTGTATATTTGTAGGATACAGAATTCTTAGGCAACATTCTCCTAATATAATACACCTTGCCACACAGTATAAGGCATAGTGATGTTGCTGACTGTAGGAGAGCCATGACGATGCATCACCCTACTATCCCTGTGGCATGTGCAATAGATGCATATCCCTGGAGTAGCACTCTTGAGATAGACAAGGGGTTGCACTGCAGTCCTAGTCAATGCGTGATGGTGGGTATGTCAGAGTATTATCATGGGTATCAGTGAGTACAATGTCCAATCTGGGTTGTGGGTGCTGGGTATACTGTCTTTAAACCATGGTACCCCCAATACATGTCCCAAGGTCCACTGTATGGGGACCACTGTCACCATCAACCATACAGGTAACTGATTACACTATCCAGCCCAGTGATGCATATGCTGTGTGCAACTTATCTGTAACAGAATGAACACACTGACAAGGTAGTTAGCACTGATAAGCTCAGGTCTCTCAGATGTCAGTTTGTCAATGTGTATATGACAGTATGTCACACTATGTATTGTTCATAAACAAACAGTACATCCCCCATTACCATACTGTATAGGGCCTGGTGATGTTCTTCGCTTAACATGTAACCTGGAACACACCTCATCCTAAAAGCTGTGTGGTGTGTGCAACTAATGCCACACACATCAGTAGCACTACGGATCTAGATAGGGGTTCTAGTCCCAGTGTTGCCAAGTAAGAGTGTGTGTGTATGTGAAGGGATCTACTTCAGTTTGCAGAATATACATGTCCCAGGAGGTCATCTGTCTGAGCACTGCCTGGCAAATACTAACATTTCATAGGTATCATCCTGTGGAAATGAATTCCATCACAACTACTAGTAGATGTGTAAATGCCCTCTCCCCCACTGTATAGGCTGTACAGCGATACTGGGGTTGGTATATATAGCTGGGTGTGGATCTTGTGGACACAGTCACCATCATTGCAGTTATTGCTGAGTGTAATCCCCGCTTAGTTGGCTGCAATACCGTACAGTTCATGTTAACAGGTTAAGTAGTTGTCAATCACACTATCTGCCATTCTACACCACCCCACACCCTCCTTATGGTAGAGCTGTACCACCCACACTAGCACACCTACGTTTACCAAGTTGAGGACTGCACTACATTGGGGAAGGGGACATATACCCTGCCATTACCATTGTCAATGACATTAAACTAGCAGACTGATTATTTCCCAATGTATTGTTGTGCCTGTTCTGTCTTGGTGGAATTACATAGGCTTAAATGGGTTCTTTGCAAAAGTACATACTTCCATATGTACAGTATTGTCTGTGTATTGCATCAACACCAAAGCCTCTGTGTGTGTTATACGCAAACATATGATGTGTACCACCCAGTAGACTTACCATTGTCCACTGTAGAAGGGCTGCTGACATCAGCCACCATGCACTCACCTGAATACACTTTCAGACCTATCAGACATGTGGCACATGCAGTAACTGTTATACAGTCCTGTGACATGTATTGAGCTTTACCCAGGATATGGCAGAGTCAAGGTGTCACCACAGTGTCATACCCCTTGTAGGAAACAACAGCAGACCAACATCCTGCTGACACACGGACACCTACAACCCAAATGGAATACATTATGGAGACCACAGTCACTCAGTGTTAGTAACAGCTATAATGCATCATGGCTGGACAACTACACATCCTAACATGTAAGCATTAAACTTTAGTGCTGAAAATATGTTACACAGCATTACATTGTTACACCATAGTACAGTCACCCTGTGCATCAGAATCATATTAGCCTGTCCCTGCAATGATGTTATGGATGACAGGCATGTGACACAGGTATCATCATATGCACAGTGTGTGTTGTTGGTTTGCCAGAGACCTAGGCTGAGCCATTCATTTGACATCATGTGTGTGTGTGTGTTAGCAGGTTTCATTGTTAATTGGGCTGTTGTGATGTGGTGTGTGTAGGTATGGGGTTGCCTTGCTGTGTTGGTGATGTGTGTGTGTATTCATGCACACAGTTCTACCATGTGGCTGCCTTATACAGGGGTTTGTTGGACAGCTGCAGACCATACCTGACAGGGTGTACAGTTCACTGTCTCCAGCCATGGATATGAGAACTGTGCCTGTCAGGGGTTGCACGGGCACCACCAGGTGCAAGCCACAATTTGGTACTCTCACCCCTGATGATGACATATGTCCACTGGATCCAGGTCCCTCTTGTGATGGCCAGGGCCACGTGCACTTTGCCTGCTGTGTTGTGGTGTGGACAGTGCCACCCCTGCAGTGCTGGGGCTGGTACTTCCACTACGGGAACGGCTCTGACTTCTTGCATGTCCACGTCAACCTCCAGCTGTTGGTGTTGCTGACCTACGTCCACATAGCCGTCACACTACTCCCACCATATGTTCAAACACAGACATTCCACAGTTGAGGATTCCAACTATCTCACCCAACCGTCTATCCATGACCTCTGCAAAATAACTGTGGGCATCTGCAATATCACGGATGTTGTCAATAACAGTGGAATGAGTAGCCCTCTGCAGCCTCAGACCTTGTCTGGCATACTGTTCCATTCATGCCGGCACCTCCATGATGGCCTGAAACATGCGTCTGGTGACACCAGATGTGGCACTTCTGCCACGGGCATGATGATCAGCAGCCCTCCTATGAGCACCCCTGTACATCTGCCTGTGTGGTACCCCGCCAGGCATCCAGATATGGCTGCTGTGTCCAGACACACATGCCATAGACACCACACTGTCCTGTCTCATGCCATCACCCACCAACTGTCCCTCATCGATGGCCACTGGTGATGGGGTATGTAAAGGCAATGTGACTGTGTGCAGGGATGGGGTGGATAACAGTGGGATGTCAAACAATGGCACAGCTTTAGCCCCTGACAACCCTGCCTGTGCCTCAGCACACCTATCATCATTGTCAGTGTCTGTACAGACACTAACATCAGTTTGCCTGCAGGAGGACCCTGACCCACCTTGCCACCTGTGAGGGGAAAACAAGAAATGCACTTTAAGACCTGTACATCATTGCTTAACTGTACAAACACACACACACACACACACACACACACACACACACACACACACACACACACACACACACACGCATACACACACACTTACAGGTGAGGTTGCTCAAAGATATTACACACAGACCTCTCATTACCCATATGACAACATGCATGACATATGGCACTCAGCATGCAGTGCAGCTATAGACAATCCCTGTTACCAATATTATACATCTCTGTGATGCATGGGTTGTATAAGTAGGTGATGCTCCTTCCCCTGGAACAAACTGCACTCATGTACACAGTATTTCTGTGCACCTGTTCAGCACCCTGGCATGTAAGGTGCACCATAACTCACAGGTGTACATGCCATCGTTGAATGTGTGTATGTGTGTCAGTTAAGTTTGCTCTGCTGCTCACAGCCCCTATGTGTTTGTCCGACACATACCTGGGATGATATGTGGACAGATGTCATTAGTGAATGCCTGATGTCTGATTTGCAGATCTTATCATCAGCGGTGCATGTATGGCCAATAAACTACAATTACACTGATAACCTTCAAACCTTACTGTGGCTATGAGGAGTGTACACACCCTTATTGACATGGCACCCTCTTCCCTGATATGCCACGGGGCCACATTACTGCATATGTTACCATTGCACAAACCTGATATGTGACATATGACTTGTGCAATCAAATGCAGTATCAAACAAATGTGTTAGTTGTGCAGATGCAGATTGAGATGCATACAATTTGTGGTTGCATAAGTGTGCACACCCTTAATACGATGGTTTGTTGCACTAACTGTTAAGTGTACTACAGCAGTCACTATTCCTGGAAGGGGTATACTACCATGAGCCATCTGCATTTGCCAGTATTTGGTCACTCTGCCCTACAAATGTCCACCAACTCTGCAAGATTGCAAGGTCAACTCATGTGCACAGCCCTTGAAGGTCACACAGTGTCTTCACTATTGCTGTGGAGTCAGAGTTATGTCTGCCATAATTCATGACCTTGGCTGTGTGCAGATACAGCCATTCTTAACAAGCTTTGGATGTCTGCTTCAGTTCACTGTTGTGTTTCCGGATGACACCCCTCCCCATCCTTAGCCTTTTTGCAGATGCTTGCCAACTATGGGCTCACATGAGTGTCATTTTGCAGTGTCCCAAATTCAGAACACCATGTGTACCGGCCTACTCCCTGCTAATGATTGGCAACATACAGGTGTGCACTGGCACCATCAAGGTACAGATGGGGATGGTGGGCCTGAGATGGAGTGAGGTGTTGGTTGTACAGCACATGTATCTTAATTGATACTGTCTGTAGGTTTCCAACTTGGTCTTGGTACACCATTACACATTGCAAAACATGCCTTTGGGGGACTTTTGATGTTATGCATACACTACCTGTAGACAGCCCTGGCTAATGTTTCCTGTGGAACAGCTATCTCATCTGATTGCCCTAACACATGGGCCACACTTATGCAGAGTCCAGGTGATTGTCGACACAGGTACTGCACAGCCAGTACATGCTAGACATTCCTGCAACTCCCTCAGTGTAGTGGCATGTTACTAGACAGCATGCATGACCAGTTTCAATATGTGGCATCATCTGTCTTGGATGGAAATCTGTTTATTTTCTACATTAATCTTTTCCCATACATCCTCGCCACATACACGACTGTATTGTTAGCAATGGTATATGCAATGGTGAGGTAAGGCTACATGTCCCATTCCTGCATGCTACCTGTTGGGTATGGGATCCATTCCATGGTTTGTAAGATGTGTGCAAGCCACAGCTGCCTCTGTTGCAGGTGAGCGGGCACATTTGATGGACAAATGTCTTGGACAGCAGACCATTTCTTGGTGTGACATTGAGGACCTGTACTTGCTGAAAGGTGCATACTCATGAAGAATGAATGCTGTCAGTACCTCAAAAGCTGCTTCCACAATATATTTGGAGTGCATGCACACATATGCCTCCAGTGTTTGTTAAGGTATGTTTTCCCCATATTTGCTGTCCTAACATAGGATTCTATATTACACATTCATTGCTCATGTTAAGACCACATTACAGGTTGTAAGGGTTGTGGTATTTTGATATGCTGTTGTGTAGATCCGTAACAGTTGCCATTGTAATAGTGGTATATACACTGTTGTAGCACTGTATTAGGGTAATGTTTCAGACATGTTCCTACTGTAGGCCATTTGTCCCACCATTATGTTCATCTCTGTGCACACATCTTGCAATGACAGGTAATTAGTTATATTGCAGGACTCTTATATACCCTTCAGATTTGCCACCATGGTGACCACTGTGATGCAGTGCAGTTAACAGCAACAATAAGTGAACATGTACAGCATACATTATGGGTAGGTGTGTTAAATGTGTGCATGGCAAATACCATGGCCCTAACATGGCCGGTGTATTGGCAAACCTGAACAAACAACACCATACTCACCAGCTACAATCTGCTGCCCCAGAGGTATACCAGAGGGACCTACATAGTTATGTGAGAGATGTGATGTCAGTAGCCACACCTGTGGCATTGGTACAGGGTGGGATCAGCATTACAGTACATCAACAGTACAAACCCACAATACTACAGATTATGCACATCTGTTTATTACTACAACGCATCAACAGACCATGTATATTTTATCTCACATATACATGATTAAACTCTACAGATGCAGATGGATAAGCAACAGTGGTCTACTAATGTGCCCTGGGGCCTTACATATATATATGTGTGTGTGTGTGTGTGTGTGTCTCTGTATATATATATATATATATATATATATATATATATATATATATATATATAGGGTGCATTCAAACATCAGGTCCACACTCTCTAACTCTCCTTCCTCAACAGCTGCATTGCTCTGCCTCGCTACAAAACCGACAGGTGTCACATGTGGACACAGCCTAACATTAGGGGGGTATATATAGGGAAAGATTGCAGGTAAGCATATTACACACCTATGGCATTTGTGCATGATACATTTCACATTAACATGACTGTCCTGCAGGTGGTGGGGTCTGAAACTCATGTGTCTATCATAACATCATTACTTCCACTACCAGCTATTTGCCACATTAATATACATGTCTTGAGGTACAGAACACACACTATGATGGCTTACATGTTGTCATTCAGTGCTAATCTGCACAGTTGACATGTATGTCCCACTGCCCACAGGGCCAGCCACTATGTCCATAGCAGTTGTTCAGCAGGACATCATTACAACAACAACTCTTCATGGAACATATAAATCTTTCCACATCATCTCTCCCATTATTACAGACCAAGTACTACATACAATTGCATGCATATATGTTTCACATACCTGGAGTAGTATTGTCCTCTCTTCTAGGTACACTTTTATGTTTCCCCTGTGTTATATAGGTTTGGTTTGCAGTTTTAGTTGTTTTAGATATTTTATTTATTTATTTTCCTGTTTCTCTCTCTCTCTCTCTCTCTCTCTCTCTCTCTCTCTCTCTCTCTCTCTCTCTCTCTCCACTACAGGGTTTGAACTGCTTTGAATTGGTTGCAGCATGGATTTCGTAGGTGATGCTCATGATCAGGTGATGGCCTCTGCACCAATCAGTGTTTACCGCTTGCTAATTGCATGCAGCCATCTGTGTAGTACTTCCAGTTACCACTGTCATGGCAACCACTAGTATAAATTACTACATCATGTGGGTGTTGTCCCTTTACCTTTCCTGTACGGAAGACATCCTTCCTGTGTGTGGGCAGCAGTGTTATAGACAGCAGATAGCTATGCCTCTTACAACAGGACTTGCAGACACAGGTCAACTACATATTTGTATAAGGTTCCAGACCTATAGACAGTGTGAGTATTGTTGTTATATGTATTGTATACCACTAGTTTTACAGGGTTTGTGTGTACATGCTAGTTTAGCATGGAATGCAGTCTGTCTGCATAGCTCTCAACTGTGGGCCTAATCACATGATGGCCAGAGGATTGGCTGTTATGTTTTGTCTGTTCACCACACAGGTCTTGTCTCTGATATATCATTGGCATTCTGTCTGTTGAGTGCTATCAGTACATGGTTACATTCATTTGTGTTTCTGACTTCATAATCCTGAGTAAGGGTATGTTGCAACCAATTGTGTAACACCAGCAACTTTCACAGTGTATAACAGCAATATTGCAAATATGGCCTTGTGTGCCAGCCTCTGTCCTCCACCTATATACCGGGTTTTGTCCATATGTCATGCAGTAAGAGGTTCTTAAGTAGTGGCCTATCATTATGTAATTCTGGCATTCCTGACATCATTCCAGTGATGGTCATAGGTACATAGGTTCATAGATTAGTACTAGGCTAACTGCCCTTGCAAGTCATTTTAAGCCTAGCCAATTATCCCTTGTATAAATCTTGTAAAGCAAAGACCTTAACCATTAGGCCACCCTCTGTGGACTCCAACACATATTGTGTGGTAGGGTCCATATATATGTGGGCGACAGCTGGACAAAACTTGTGTAACCTTGTACAGTCCAGATGTCAGTGTATGTAACACTGTTATATGCCCTTTTAAGGCATTCTATGAGGGAGGAGTATGCACCATTTATAACCTAGGCTGTTACAACATGTGAAGGATATCAGTAGTAAGACACATTAAGGTATATGGCTGTACATTTTCATACATTTCATCATGGGAACAGTGGCGGGCTAATGCTTACTGTCTTACAGACAGTTCTGTTTGTCAGTGTGATAGTGATGATCTAAGTTAAGCATTGTTATGTAACAGATACATTTTCATTGTAACAAGTTAATTCTTTTCCCCTAGGGGTTGAGTACAGAGTGTAATTGGAGACTGCTGAACTACATCTGTAATTAATTAGTGCTGATTGATTCTTATCTTCCAGGCTAGTGTTTCTTTGCTGTTGTACTACTTGAAGGCCTTGGCCTGGACAGCAACATATGTTATGCTTTCAGATTACTGTATCAAATGTTTTGCTTGAGAGTTGCATTACTCAGTTATTATGTATTTCAAATACCTAACTGCTACATGAAATGGCATATACAACTGAAATAGTACACAAATAAACATTTATATATATGCAAACCTGTGTGTGGTGTCATATCCTTTGATTTCTCTGTGGGTATATGTTTCAAGCAATAATTATCTTTTGTATGAGAGAATTAAACACTGGCCATTTTAAAAGGTGGCGACTGTAGAAATACTGTCTGTTCAATATGCTGTGTACTCTGTAAATATGTATATTCTTATACATATCTATACATAGTAAAATATGTATATGTGTATGTATGTGTATATAAATATATATCTATATATATATGTGTGCGTGTGTATGTGTGTGTATATATATATATATATATATATATATGTGTGTGTGTGTGTGTGTGTGTGTGTTTGTATATATATATATATATATATATATATATATATATATATATATATATATATATCCCAAACATTCAGTAGCATCAACGGGACCACCACGGCAGTAACTGTAATGTCAAGATGCAATACAAAGGTGTAAAAGTAACTGCATAAAACACCAAAATAAAGGATAAAAAATTAAAAACGCCAAGCTGGCAAGAGTACGACTTTATTGGAGAAAGTAAGCGCTTTCACCACTAGGGCTTCATCAGACTTACAAAGTTCACATAAACATACATTTAAATACCTAATACTAATTGAAATGCATGACATCATTTCCTGCATGGGTAAAGTAAATCACTTAAAAATCGAAGCATGATTAAATAAACAAACCTTTTAAAAAAATCAAAATTTATAGACTAAAAATGCAGTTATAACAGTATTCATAGCATCAAATATCATAATGAAACGTCAGCATATAGACTATATTTTGTAGTAAATGTCAACATATAACTTACATAAAATATATTCATAATAGTATATAAATACTATAATAATATTAAAACCATTTATTTCAAAAATACCACAGCACCCTACTATAAATACATTCCTTGTCTACATGATAGATATATTGCATCTTATAATATATAAATATGTAATGTGCTGTGAAAGTATTATAAAAAACTTTTTTAAAAAATTTATTATAAAGAATATTATATAACATTTTTCTATAAAAATTATTTTATATATTAGGAGTGTTTTAGATAAGCTCCATAAAATTAACCTTATGTTAATATTGTGTCAATAAAAACTCCCTGCAAAAATAACAATACATATAATAATAATAAATCATAAATAATGAATAAATTAGTGGATCATAAATATATATCTATATATATGTGTGTGTGTGTATGTATGTATATATATATATATATATATATATATATATATATATATATATATATATATATGTATATATATATGTGTGTGTGTGTGTGTGTATATGTATCATTGGAATGTTTACTGCTTCCAAATTGTGCATTCCCTATGGTAGACAGACTGTTCTGCATGATATGTTATTGATATCATCCTGACATTGTACAGATGAGATGGATTACTGTTAATTTTTGTGGCTATGTTGTGTAGGGTCTTGGGTATGAGACTTTCAGGTGTTGATTATTGTGTTGCAAGGCAGATCTGTTCAGCTGTAGAGGAGGGGATGATATCAATAATTACAAGAGGTACTTAATTTGGGCCCCCTCACCCCCATTAACGGTGCCTTTGGTCATATATTTATTTGTTGTGTTCTTTTATGTATCTCTCTCTCTCTCTCTCTCTCTCTCTATATATATATATATATATATATATATATATATATATATATAGATATAGATATATACACATATATATAAATATATATATAGATATATATATATACACATATATATATATATTATATATATATATACACACACACACACACACACACACACACACACACACATACACACACACACACACACACACATATATATATATATATATGTATACGTATATATATATATATATATATACATACATACATACATACAGACGTACATGTATAAATACATCTCTCCTACTGGTAAATGACTTTGCTGGATGATATGTTTGAGAAAACATCAGATTTGTTTACATCTGACATGTTTAGTGGCAAATCACTTTGGCTATCGTGTCCAGTGTCCTGAGTTTGAGACTTGCAAATACTGATTGTTTTGTTGCTGGGCAGAACAGGGGCTCTTGGAGACAGAGTGATTAAGGCACTTTAAAGCAGTTGTAATTGGGTTTGCATGGAGCTAAGTGACGCTTTCGTGAGTTTAGCTTCAGTTACAGCTGCTTAAAGCCACACTAATTTCAAATAAAGAAAAAAAAAGGGAGATAGGAAAGTGGTGAAACTGGGGCAAGCAGGGGGACAAACAAGAGGAGACGCAGGTAGAGATGTGCAGGATGGGTATAGAAAAGGACCATAGCTCTGCATTTCTTTGGCAGCAACAGCTGCTTTCAATGTGGGCAATTTAGAATTTGGAGCCTCACACCCTACAGGGAGGTGTGTGGGCATCAAACAATATGGATGATTGGTAGGGTTAGATTGTGTGCTGGGTACATGTATCTGAGTGAAATGCAGAGCTATGTATGGGACGTGCTTTTTTGTGGGATAGACGCCCTTTTTTTAAGGTGAGTGTGGGATGTTTAGGAAGGATTATTAGTAAGTGTGGTGAGGGAGGTTTGGTAGGAGGGGTTGCATTTGCAGACAGTGGTAGTGTATGACTCATTGGGGGGGTAAACACCTTGATGGGGAGGGTGTTTGGGAATCTAAGGCTCATGAGCCCCCCAGATGGAAGTAGTGGTACTGATGTCCCCACCTGATGGCAGTCACCACTACTCCTTCACAGCCCCGAAGGTGGCTGTGCTGGGGGTTGGGCTGGAGGGGCTGCCTGCCCTTCTAGCTGCAACAGCCTGCCCTCCACCTGGCACAGATGGTCATCCAACTCCATCTGGATGACACTGCACACCATTCCACAGACCTCGTCCTGGGTGATAACGTCCTCACCATGCCCACTTGTGGGAGGAGGGCAAGCCCCATCCTCTGCAGTGGTTCCACCCAAGGGTGGTGCAGGACCAGCAGATGAGGGAGGTCTGGGTTGGGTCCCAGATGGACTGGGATCCTGTGCCTTGGCCATGTGGAGTGAGAGAGGCAGATCTGCTGGGATCTGCCTTTCCATATGTGCTATGGTGTAGAAATTAACAATGAATATTAGTTAGTCATGCACAACACATTACAGTAGTCAAAATAGCATGCATGGATATTCCCATTAACCCACAACAGTGCAATTATAACAGTGTCAAAGCAAACAGAACCCATGCATATATGGAATGGCATTCAGGGTTGCAACAGCATGCCAGTTAGTGGTATGTCAGGCAGGCAATAAGATGATTATACAACAGGGAATATTAGTATGCACACAGTTTAAACAATTATAAGCCAAATGGAACAATGGCCCAACATTAGAGATTTGTTCAGGAACATACCCATGTTGGTTTCAGTGTGATGGTTGGATCAGTTGAGTGGTGGGGGAAGGGAACAGATTCAATTGACAACTGCTATCAAATATATTTGTCAGTACACTGCTATTCACTACTCTACATTCTGACCACACTTGCACTCTACCTGGGCCATGGGGCTGCTACAGCACACCAACAGCTGTAGATATCAACAGTGCAATTGTACCCTTATTTTAGTTATACACATCAGACCTGTTTCTATACCAATTTTTTTACCTGTGGGCCTGTGCAGATGAACTATATGCACATTACATTGCTGTTTCTACACATATTTCAGATTCACATATTAGTTGCAGGCCATGGAGTGTGTGTTGTGTCTTTCACATACATCTACTGTGACATTCTCTGTGTGCAGGTTTCTTGTCAACTGGGGAAACTATCTGTGACAATGTCACACTTGAGGGGCTTGTCTGGACCAGACTGCAGAGTGTGGATGTCTAGCTTGCATCTATTTGTAGGACTGGGGCTGATCAACACAGCAATTGTACACCTTTCATAGTTATACACATCATACCAGTATTTCTATTCAGATTGTTTACCTGTGTGTTCTGTATGGAAATGCATGTGTTGTAGTACATTATTTTTTCTGTTGAGATTGCAGTTTAAAACTGTAGAACCAGACTGAGATGTTAGGGGTAGTCTCTGGATTTGAACTGAGCCATGTGTGCAAAATTGAACTACAGGCCTCGCCTTATCAGATTGAGCTACTGGGGAGGTACTGTGTGTTGCTTTTGACATTTCTGTCTAGTACATATTTTTGTGCACAGTAATTTTATTATGACATGTTGCATTATTTCTTTCCCATTTTCAGAACAATTTATGCATACACAACAGACATTGGAGTCACTGTTTGTGAAACCTGTGCACGATAGCTGTATTGCACATTTGACTGTTTTACAACTACATACTGCAATTTAGATTCCTGAGTACACAGTCTAGGTTTTAGGTCTGCACCTGTAACCTGTATACATTTCTCAGTACATTCACAGCTACATACCACTGAAATGGAAAGGTTAACACAGGACAATGCTGGTAGACAAACAAGTAAAACACATTCTGATGGGAATATATACTGTTGCTCTTTTCCAGTTATTTGACATGCCCATTCAGTGCTAAATCAGTTCACCTCAGTTATGCATTCTCCAAAACATACACATTTCTATTTATCAGGTACAAGTGAGATGACACACACCAGTGTTTGGGATCACCTTTATTAGTTTTGACATACATATCTGTGTACAACTCAGAAAACCACAGTTACTATTCATGCAGGATCTGCACAGGGGAATGCTTTTCATTTCTAACAGTTACAGTATCCCTGACATGGCACTTTATTGGCAGGTCCACTCAGACACACTCATACATATTCTAATATTCCTCTCCTGCATATTGTATCTTGTTTGCTACTGATATCTGTATTACACAGCAGCTGGGAATACTCCATTGTATCACTAGCAGCCTGGCAAAGGCATTTTTTCATGACTTTTACAGCACAATTATATATACAGGCAGTACTACCATTACTGTAATTTTGATTTCTTACTGCTAATAGTAGGGGTATTCTGCACTCACTATACTGCTGATGCAGCCAGGCCAGTCACTGAGCATGAGCCTGCACATTCCGGGACCTCTCCGCAGTAGCTGTATGAGGAGACATCACACATTAATCACACCTGCACAGTCACAAGTTGAACTTTTTCCATACTTAGAGATACATAAGACTGCATACTTACAGAGAGGTGGGACATCCTGCGCTCGGGCTTCTTAGATCCACTGGTCCAAGAGTGCACCCCTCCTCTGCTTCAGGTCATTATGGTGATGATGTACCTCCTCACCAGTCTGGGGTATGCCAGTGGCACTGGTGAGATCACGTGCAAGCTGGTCCCCAGCCTCTGCTTTGTACTGTGAGCCCTGGTACTGGCCCTGCAGCAGCCTGCCATCATCATTTTTAACTAGGAGCCCAACCATGACTCTGGACTCCTGGATGCCCCAATTTTTCACTCAGAAGCGCACACCTACTCCAGTGCCAGCCATTTTGGTCCTGCTGTGTGCAATCCCAAACAGTTATGGCTATATTCCCACCTGTGTGGTTTAAATAGGGCAGTTTTCCCCGCATTTTTTCTTGATTGGCCTGTTTTAATATACTGCACAATGCTTAGCTCCGTGCAAATCTGCATAACAATGCTTATACCAGCTAAGCCGAGCTGAATGCAGGTAAGCAATGCTTACACTAACAAAGCATTGCTTAAATCTATTTTTTTCATTAAATTTATAAATTATTTTTTACATTGATATTTTACATATTCCCACCCTACTGAGCTATACGTGAGCCATATGATTGACATCTATCATTCACATTCCTTAAAAGTTTATTAAATAACTTGCCAGAGGGGGATTAGAACCGAGCATATTCTACATGCTATACTATGGCAATACCACTATAGTAGAGCAGCTTGATGATGTTGTTTATCACAGTAGCACTTGTCTATCATTTTCAGGATTTCAGCCAGGCTAAGCATAGCAGCGAGCTATGCAAACCAACTGTGTGGTGCTTAAATTTTGGATTTATTTCATGAAAAAAAAAATATTATTACTTTTTTTTATTTTTTTACTCCTTTCCTCTTGCCCTACCACTTCCATGCATGTAGAACAAGAGTACATACATTTGGGGGTGTGCACTTGAAGGCTGCTGCCTTTTAGGTGTTTGTGGTATTTTTTTTTCAGTGTCCGCAGACACTGAAATGTTACCTATTTAGATTTCAGTGTCTGTGGACCCTCGTTTACTATATAATATTAGAGCCAGGCTCTAGTATTATATAGTTTGACACTCATCTGTGTCAGAGCAAAAGGGGCATGTTTTAGGTGCTGGCACTGCTGATACACACCCCCTGCACTTTTTCCTGGTTCATGTCCATTTAGTTTAGATAGCAGTGGACCTTCATACATATGCAATGCACGCCATTATCCTAAATGGAAACGAAACACTCCATACAGGAATAGCTTTATTCTTGCATGGAGCTTCATGAATCCATGGGAATGTCTGTCATTATTTAATGACTTCATTCCTTAATGATTTGCCAGAAAACCACAAATGTTATGAGGAACAAACCAAAAATAAGAAGCAAAAATCTATTCATTCTGCAAAAATCTGGACACTTAAGAGGTATTGTTCAGCTGGGGATGATTTTGCCGCCCTCCCCCACTCACAAAATCATGGTTGAATGGGGCTTCCCTCCTGCATCTATTCCAATGTCCCATTACTTGGCTATTTCGCCCCATTTACCATAAACACTGTAATGTGCATACTGCTTTACTTCTACGATGATTTGGATTTCATTTAAAAGTTTTATTTTACATTTCACAGCACAAACACTAATAGACATCTGCTAAACAAAGCAATGCAGTTTCACAATGAAAGTAGACATAGTATTAAAACTTCTGTGCCAATGAAACTCACATTCATTGAAACAGCATCAAAACCCACATTCAAAGAAAACCCTTCTGGCTACTGGCAGATAAAGATTAACTTGGCCTCTTTTCAAATCATAGGCCCTTTGGACAGGAAACATGCATGTGTTCTTTGATACACTTTTCCTGATTGTATTAAATTATATTCCTTGTATAATACAGTACAGTTGTTAGAGGGCATTTTAAATTTATTGTTTTGAACATTTTCCAGTAAACAGTGAAACAAAATGCATGCAGCAATAATGACAAAACTGCCCAATTCAGAACATTTCCACTATAAAAGTCTACTCAAAGTTCTACAATCTACCAGTATCAGTAAATATGCACAATCTCTGCAGAAGTAAAAGTCATCTAAATAATTCCACATTAAAGAGATATGTAACTAATGAAGAGGTTGCTGCTAGCACACACCTTTATATATTACTGTTTCACCTACAGATAAAGTACCTGTTGCTCTTAAGGAATACATTGCCTATGCTACATTAAAAAAATGATAAGCTAGCAATATTGCAATAGGGAATGGATGGCAAACTGATAACAGGTTCATCGTTACTAGGTATCTCCACTAAAGAGGATATTCACAGGACTGCAGCATCCACCCCCTTTAAAAGTAAAACACAGTACAGTATCAGTAATGCATCGATATACTGTGGGAATAGAACCCACAGTCTTCTGCATCAAAAGCATGTACACTATATGTTGTGCTATTAACAACACAAGCAGCCACAGCATAAGCAGCACTAAACTTCTCTTCAAGCTCTTGGCACTCAACTCAACTGTATCTCTCAACTTTGAAGCACACAAAATCTGGAAAAAGACAAAATTTATTGGGGGGGACAAAAGCTCAAAAAGTAGGGACACATTTTAAACATTGCTTGCATAATCTTGGAAAGCTGCTAAAATAAAATGTTGTTTTACCACCATGCATTTCACTGCCAAGTCTTGAATCCAGGACCCTGTGAACTACAATTAGAATAACATACCACTATGCCAAATCAGCTGTTTCTTGAAAGACAGGTAGACTGAAACTTAAATGGCTATCATTTAGTGAATTCAGTTCTCAACATAACTCTCAACTTCTTGGCACAAAACACCTAGACAAAGCCAATAATGAGGAAATACAGCCACCAAACATATTCAGTGAATTCAGTTCTCACCATAGTTCTCAACCTGTTAGCAGAAAAAAGCTGGACAAAGCCAATAATGGGAGAATACAGCCCCAAAAATAGGGATACATTTTAAATATTGATCTTATAAACAGAAAATTGCTAGAATAAAAGGCATTGTGTTACCACATACGTTCTGAAGAATATGAAGTCTGAAATTCAAATGCCTGTCATTATTTAGTGAATTCAAAATCCAGAAAAAACACAGATTTTATGAGGAACAGAACAAAAATGAGGCAAATGTTTCACAAGTGGTGGTGGGTAGGGAATTCAAGCTCTTGCTACCTACTCCCAAGGTACAGGGTTTGAGTCTAGCCACCAGGAATATTTCCTGACTCCTTTCTAGCTACTGGGGCAGTTTACACATAGACACAGACACACCATTCTGTTAGTATACCCAAGTAGTACCTGCTTTCAGTTCAAAGCATCAGCTTCATTAATACCAACCAAAGCTCCCATTTCAAACATAAAAGCCCCGTGAGAGAGCAAAAGTCCTGTCCTTCCTGTGATAGCAGGCTTCAGCCTGCAGAGGTTGCAGTCTGATCCCCTTCCAGTCTATGCAGTTGTAACTGCATAGACTTCTGGAATCATTGCTCTTGCAGGCTGTCTTCTGAGTCCGGATCTGTGTGCATGCTCTAGACTAGTTCAGTAGCAGTCCGGACTCAGGAAATGCTGTGATTGTGCATGCACGAGTTTTGGACTCAAGTAATGCACAGAAATGCTGTGCATGCACAATTGTTTTTAATTAATTTATTTTCCTTTGTACAGCTGGGGGGGGGGCTGCAAATCTGCAGCCCAATAGCACGAGCCATCCCTGGCTAAAGTGTAAACTCTGTGTACATTTTGTGTGAAATATACATGGAGTTTATTGAATCCCCAGGATGTTTTTTTTTTGATGAGGCAAATAAAAGTACTAAGTGTGTGAATAGCCCTAAGTAGAAAGACAAAGAAACTGTTATCAAACAGATGGAGAAAAAACATGAAAAAAAGGATTACTCAGTAGCAGGAAGAAAATGGCCGGTTAAAGTGCAGCCTCAATAATATGGCAGAATCACAGTGATGAAATAACCCTCAGATGGAATTGGAAGAAGTTGAGGTCTCACTGAAAAAAAAAAACACCTTGCTGGAGAATGAAAAAGTGAATCAATCATTATAGGAGTACCTGTTAGGGCAGGAAAAGAGATGAGACAACACTGTCAGCTCCCTAAGTGAATACACTGTGCTGACCCAGTTGCTGGTGGAGAAGAATGGACAGGTAAATGTGAGATTAGAGGCAACAGAGGCTTGCCTGAATTATGCAGAAGCAAGATTAGTGGATTAAGAGGACAGGATATGAAGGAAGAATATACTAGTACTAAGAGTTCCTGAGTTAGTGGAGTGGAGAGACTATGCAGGATTTGTAAGGGACATCTTCAGTCAATGGTCTGCTATTCTGCCAGATGAGACCAAAGTTAAAAGAGCTCATTGCAGCCCATGACAGACCATAGCAGGAAGTGCCAGGAAGCTTAGTCTGATTATAATTAAAGGAAAGACTACTGGGAGAGATTTGGAAGTCTGGCAAGTCACTGAAAGTGGGTGTGTAGGTCTTTTTGGACCATTATTTTTTGACAGATACTTGGTGAAAAAGAGTAGCATTTGTGCAGTCATGTGGCTTTGTCAGCAAAAGGAGGCCAGATGGACAATATTATACCCAGCTTAGATTATGATCTTTGTATCAGGTTAGGGGAATTCCTTAGGGATTCGGAATTCTTTAGGGGTCCATAGACTTTAAATGTGTTTCAGGGACCCATGAATCAGCTGTGTGAATGGAGAGGGAGTGCATATCTGATATAAGATGAGAATCAGCAGAGACGGCAGCAAGAGCAACCAGGTAACAATGAGGGGAGATTGCAGATGTTCTCAAGGAGTGGAGAAAAATCATTAGGAAAGCCTGTGCTAGGATTGAAGGTGATAATAATGATATAAATCAAGGCTTAGAGGTCTTGAAAGTGAACAATCTTAAGAAGAGGTTGAGTATAATGGACTGCCTGGAATTTGATATGTAGAATTAACTGGCTTTGATAGTGCAATGTGAGAGATAGGCAGATTGCTATATTAGCTGTTGAAGATTACATCATATTTGGACATAGGAGGACTATTTCAGTTGCTATGAAGCTTTTATGTTAATACTAATGATTTGGAATTAGGTGCATTGTTGATGCTTTTACTTAGAGGGCTGTGATGAAGCTGGGAAGAACTGGTTCTGAGGGGAACTGAATATTTGGTAATGTTGAAATGCAGAAATTGTAGCTCCTCGAGATTGGTGAAGCCATGGAGTGGGGTGCCAAGTTCATGTTCAGTCTAGAAAAAATTAAATCATTTCTTGAAAAGTTAATTATGACTGTATAATAGTAATACGAGGGAGACTCTGATACATGTAACTACTGTAGGTATGACTATTTTGACTTTTGAGTAAGAAACTGAAATCTGAGTTTTCATAAAAGATTGATAACATTCTACTGGTCACCTTTTTTCTATGTTTACTGCTGCTGGGACTAAAGAGGTTTACATATTGTAGGGGGCACTAGGGTATGTTTCCCTGCTATTGGGAAAATGGAGACTAGGAAAGTCTCACTGAAAGGACATAATGACTTGATTGTACAATAACTGTGATTTCAGTTAATATGTGGAGCTTTGCTGCTGTATAATGGATTAAAGTCTTTGATACAGGAAGATTGTATATTTTACTAAATGTTCGAAATGGTTAAAACAAAGTTCAGAAAGTAGTTATTGGAAAAATCTCCATTATGATAATGTAAAAGGAGAATGGGGGACAGAATAATAACAGTGAATGTGTGACTGAAACATAGAGTAGACTAAAAGTTAATAAAGGGAATTGGCTGGGTGGGGAGGGGCACATCTATTCTTGGGAAAGAACAACATCCATATTGATGGCTGGAAGAAAAGGGGAGTGGCAAGGGGAAATATAGCTCTCTGACACACACACACACACACACACACACACACACACACACATATATATATATATATATATATATATATATATATATATATATATTTTTTTTTTTTAGGGGATATGGTGAGTGTGTTTGAACTTTTGTTGTGTGTTTTGTATATCTAGTGCTGAAGTTCTATTTGATGTGCAGTCTGACAATGGAGGGGATATCAAACTAGGAAGGCCTAGAAAATAAGAATGAAATGTAAGTGAAGTTGATGCAAAATTAGAGGAGACAGGGAGAAAGGCTGGATAGACAAGGTTAACAAACTTGAAGTTAATGGGGAAAGAAATGAGGTGAAGCTGTTTGTGGCAAAATTAAATGTCAATGTGTTGACCAATCCTGTGAAAAGATAGAGGGCATTATGTTATGTAAGAAGGGCATTTGTAAATGGGATAGCACTGACTGAGGTACATTTAGGGAGAACTGAGCATTAGATATTGAGAAAGAGATGATTCAAATTTTTGGTGGAGGCAGGAGAGGAAGTAAAGAGGAAAACAAGATTAACCTCCAATCAAAAATGAATATAGCACTGTAGGTAGAGGATAGACTGCAAGAAGAGAAGGGGGAGGTAGCGGGGTTCAAAGGGAAAATTAACCAGAGAAAGTTCACCTTGGTGGCTTCTATCTTACCACTAGTGCTGCAGTTGCTGAAATTAGTGTAGGGATGGACAGGGTAATGCCATTCCAAGAAGGGTTGTGCTTAGCGTTATTAGATTGAAGTGTAACAATTAAAATGGAGGATGTTGATAAGGACTTCTACAGAATGAGAACACCAAGGGAAGGGAGATTTTTGAATGCATTTACTATTTAAATAGGATTGATGGATGTCTGGCATCACAGGCAACAGAGCCGAGTAGGGTTTACATACTATTCACCTTGATTTAAAGAGTTGTCAAAAATAGATAAGGGGTATATAAACTTGGAACGTTTGAAGGCACTTGGTCAGGTACATCTTTACCCATGATCACTCTCAAACTGTGCTTTAGTCAAAATGAAAATCAAAATAGGAGCTGACTGGGAGCTGCTGAAGCAGTGAAGGTTCCCTGTTTACATATTGTAGAATGATAAGGACAGGAAGAAGATACAGCAAAATATAAATGCAGCCCTTGATTGACAGGGGCAAAGGGACGGAAAGAAGTAAGAAAGTTGTAAGAGGAGCACAAGGACAGACACTGAGGAATACATGAAAGGAAGGGAGAGGGAGGCCAGAGTAGCCAGGTAATATTATTAAGGGAATTAGAAACTCTACAAGGTAAGACATCAATTCTAAATGAAACAGGGACAGAAAAAGTGAAAAGGAGCTTTAATGCATTCTGCAAGGACTAGGTTGATAGAAGGATTGCACTTCGGAAAGTAAGAATGGAATAAATATATTTTAGTAATTCTTCCAAAGCAGTGAGGGCACTGACACTTACACTGAGGCAAAAAAGAGACTGGATGGGAATTGTAAAAATTGAGTATCAAATCAAAATATATTGGAGCAGTTTAGAATATATTATCAGAATTTGCATTCTAAAGAAGAAGCTGAGGTGAAGAGGAGCATGAAGATTAGTGGAATGATCTAAGGCTTTTAACTTTAAGTGAGAAAGGACAGAAAAGGATAGCTGGAGGAGGTATGGAAGGGGATGTGAAGGATAAAAACCCAAGGAGTGATGGTATACCAATAAATCTATTAAATCGTTCACTCCAATGGAGCTCAGGAAGTTTGCACTGTAACATCGAATGGGTGGAGTTTAAGCCTTTTGACAGAATCGAATGATGTCCTCACATTTCAAACAAATGTTCATATCTCTGGACAGGACCAGCCTTTGGTCAACTGGTGCCCTAGGCAAAAAGTCTTCACAGCACCCCCCAACACCACCCTGTGCCCATACTAGTCTACCTACACCATCTAGATTACTGGAAAAGTCCCCCTGCTAGAACGGTGCCCTAGGCAGCTGCCTAGCTGGCCTATGCCTTAGGCCGGCTATGTCTCTGGAACCATAGGAGTTATGAAAGAAGTATCAATGGCAAACTGTTCAGCACAAACTATTTTTACAGTGGTAGTATTCTTTAGGTTCTAGGTCTTAAACCAAATTTTATAAGTCACAGTAAAAACAGTAACTGTTATGTTTGTAATATTTTATAAACAACTTACAGTATCTCAGCAAACCACTCAAGTTGCACACATACTGTTAGCAGCATTTTATTCATCTAGCTGACAGCTTTCATATGAGGCTAAAGAGTTCTCTCTGTGTTAGTTGGTTGTTGAGATATTTACAAAAATGTGGCAATTATGTCTATATAAATTCATATTATTAAAATATCTCTTTACCTGCATAGTCAGAGGTCAAATATTAATGCAGTTGCATTTGCCATTGTGTACGCTTTAAGATGAAATCTTTTAAAACCTTGTACATAGCATGGTTTTGAAATTATTGATGCAAATATGAAAAAGTAATATTTGACATTTAGAGACGCCAGTAGGAGGTAACTGCAGATGCAACTGGAGGTGTCACTCAGATGTAATGGCTTAAGGACAGTGCAAGAGAAACTGATGAAGATTTGGAGGAGGCTGAGATAAAAAGGGGGCTGAGGGGAATAGCTCCCCTGGAGTCATGGCTGCAGGGAGTGATCTCAGTCATGTTAAAGGAATAGAATGGAGAAAACCTCCACCCAATTGCAATCTGCATATTATATATACATGAGCAACTCACAATGACATATTTGCCAACTTGTCTATTCTATTACTAGATGCAGAAGTTTACAAGTGGGTAAGCATTGTGTCATCCTTAACATCTGTGTATTTGCTAGTCTTGCTACAGAGTTATTTAAAGTATTAACTTGTATAGCATAGACTGTATCTAAGTAAACATTACAAGGAGGTGCACACATTTTGCGAGAATAGCTAGACTTTTGAATGCAGTAGAGGAGATAAGAAGTTAAAATTTAGGTGAAGTAAGAAAAGGGAGAAAGAAAGAGGTCTGTATGACTGGAAATGGAGTAGGTAAAGATGGGAAAGAAAACTGAAAAAAATGCCTAGATTGTGTAATATAGTCTAAAAATGTTGTATTTTCATAATTTAAACGTTGGATTTTAGTAATATTTTTGCAGGATCTTCTTTACAGTCACTAGCAATTGCAAGGGGGTTGATATTTGTCAGGTCATTCAGTCTGTATTAGTTGTGATGATGACTAGAACCATCTAATTGTTGTCATTCATTATGCAATCATTGTTGCATATTACTGTGATACAGTCTCCTCTAGAAAGATTGGATTTTAATGCATTTTTTTGCATTTTGCTAAAGCTATTACTCTGGCAGTTAGCTTAGAAAACTAAAGCTCTGACTTCTTAATGAGCTGCTTCCTGTGGCAAGGGTGCAGGGTTTGAATTGTTCCAGCTGCTGTTTGACTTTGAGCAAGTCACTTAACCAGACAGTGCTTTGGAGCAATTACAAATTTGGGCTAGGCTCCTAATGCTCTCCACAACTGCATGCTTATTAACTATGAACCTGTCGTCTGCCAGCAATTCCCTGTTGTATAGCTACTCTAGTGCAAAATAGGCAATTTTTTTCTTCAAGGGTACCAGGCACTGCATTTGCACATGAAGCATTAAAACGTAAAGTATGCCAGCAGCAACCTCTGCGTAAGTAATAGTTCTCTTCTAGTGTGGGACGTTTATCTCTATGCAGTGACTGCGCATATTGACTTAGCATATGTTATCAGGTGGTTAATATTTCTAATACTGTTCTATTTAAACTGTTCTACACATGGCTGAATCATATGATATGATGCTAGTGATCTTTATACAGTTTCAAGTAGTTCATCTAAAGCTATCAATAAAGTATATGTAATTTATTTTTTCTTAACAATAAGGTTTTTTTTAAAAGTCAGCAAAGTGGCTATAACTGATGGTGGGGGGGGGGATTTCTGTGGGTGAATGTACCTTTTGCTCTAATCATCTCATCATTTTAAAAAGTTCATTAATCTGGTTTAACAGGATTAGTGTGCATGTGTGTGAATTATCTTGACTTTCATCGGGGTTTTTTTCGTTGACCTGTTTAATCTCATTTAGGTTGGAAAACTTTTCTTACTGCGTGTTTGTGTGGAACAAATTTAAAATATATGACTTTAATCATTATTTTTATTACTTTTTTCACACAGACATCTGAGAGTAATACAATCAACAATGTATCTGTAATTGCTGGGTTTGGGGATGTCTGTGGATAAAAATGATTGACCCTGCTGAACTGGTAAAATTAAAAAATAATTAGGCTGTCTTTGCAGGACTAGTGTGCATATGTGTAAAGCAAATTGGAATACTGTAATGTGTACACAGTTGATAAAGTGACCATAATCGTTGAGTATTGATATTAGTTGATTATAGTAATAGCAGTTTGAGTGGCCTTTTACAGTTCAAATGTTCTGAAAGGGATATTTCTGTCATTTTGGTTCATGCACTGTGTTTCACTCCTTACTGGAAAAATGATCAAAACTATAATTTAAAACATACTCTAACAAATTGTGCTATATTAAACAAGAAATATAATTTAAATCAATCAGAAAAGTGAATCAAAGAGCTCATGCATTTAGACATGGTCTTAAATATGTCTGCAGTGGACCCAGGGGTTAAAAACAGCCCAGGGCCCAAGGTACCCTTAATCCACCACAGACCAGATGCATTTCCAATGAATGTGAGTTTCAAGGGAAGATAAGTTTACTGTTGCACATACTAAGCATTTTTCAATTTGAGATTATTTTGATTTGTTTAGCAAATGACCATCAGTGTTAGTACTATAACATTTGAAATAGAAGTTTTAAATTAAATCCAAATCTCTGTAATTATTGTAAAAGTAAATATGAAAACAGTACGCACACAGACAGGTTTGAACAATGTTTAATGTAACTCGGGAGAGAGAAAGAGAGAGATAGAGAGACAAATAATGGGACACTGGAATGACTACAGGGGTGAGGGCTGAACCATTACTCTGCCTAGGTCCTCATTTGGCCATTATCTGGCTCTGTTTCCAGCTGATGTCCAAGTGCAGATTTTCAATTTAGTTATTTAGACTAAGAGATAATTGTTATTGGGGGTTAAGGCAAGGCTTAAGGTAAGGGTTAAGTGTGTGGAGGTCTATATTAGATTGTTGAAATGGCATTACAATGAATGCCACTTCAACGACACATAAAAAGCGAAATGCTCAAACAGCGAAAGCTCAGGTCAGCGATTTTTTTTCCTAGGAAAAAAAATCACTTGGCCTAAGCTGTGAAATTGCCTTTTACTCCACTGTAGTGTGATCTTGGAGTTGGTATATTTAGTTAGGGGGTAAGTGGGGGGCACAGACCCCCACACTAGGGGGTGGGGGTGAAGCCGCCTCTTTAAATTGTTTTAACTGGTGTGTTTTGATTTGTTGGTCTACTGATTTTTTTCCCTAGGAAAAAAATCTGTGACCTGGGGTTTCGCTGTCTGAGCATTTAGCTCTTTATGTGTCATTGAAACAGCATTCGCTGTAATGCTGTTTCAACAATCTAATGTAGACACAGTTAGTGGAGGAGTTTATGCTGCAGAAGAAAAGATGACAAAAACTCACCTTTCTCCTTTTTTATCCCTTTATTTAGAACCCTTATTTATGCTTATTAGAAAGGCAAATATTAGGGGATATCATTGGGGCAGGTCACAGGGAATTATTATTAATTACCTTTACTGATCCAAGTGCCATATGCCACTATTATGAACTCTGTCAAAGGATTTTAGAAGACGAATGTGATATACTATTAGAAAATGTAGAGCATGAGCATAAGTTTGCTACAAATGTCAAAGTAATTACAAACCTTTCTTCAGTTATATCAGGAAATTAAGGAATAATGTCTAACACTGCACTGAGGTCATCTATAGTGAGGTCACATATTCCATTTCTAAGGATATAACCAATATATCAGCAGGCAGATTTAGTGCTAAGTTTACCCGCATCTACCACCATTATTGCACCCAGTATTCCTGAAAATGTAGTTTCTGCTGAAATTACCTTGGAACAAGTCTTAATGTCCCTGTCAAAGACAAAGTAAAACTTCCACAGGACCAGATAACATACCAAACTGCATTCTAATCAGTTCAAGTATGTATTATCTGAGCCTCAGTTTATACATTTTACCTGCAGCCTATCCACAGGGATTGTGGCTGATGTGTGGAGAACAGCAACTGTGGCTTTCCTACACAAGAGTGGCCCCTCTGCAGATCCAGATAATTATAGGCCCATCAGCCTTGCCAACCGTATATACAGTGTCATTGAATGTATTGCAGCTGAACTCATTTAAGCATATATGGGCAACTCAACAGATCTAGATCTCAATCAGTATGTTTTTTTTTTTTTGAAGTGGTGGTCCTGTCTCCTGAGACTAGTAAGCTTCTTTGAAAAATGTATAGAAGCTGTAGATGATCACTCTATGCACACTGCTTATCTAGATCTAGCCAAGGCTTTTGACATTATCCCCCCTCCCCCCATGCTGGTATTGTTAAAAAAATAGGGAAACCTAACGTAAACCCCTATATTATCTGCTGGATTGCAAACTGGCTATCAGACAGATCCCAGTCTGTAAAACTTGCTGATACTCTCTATGAATGCAAAATTGTAACTAGTGGGGGTTCCACAAGGACAGGGCTGGGACGGGTCCCAATTGATTTGATGAAGCTTTAGCTTGTCGAACTATAAAAGAGTGACAGCTAAAGATTGAAAGAGCCAAACCGTGAACGGCCAGCTAAGCAAATTTTTTCTCAGGGAAAGAATTTGCTTGGCCGTTAATGAGAATTTGCCCTTTCCCCGATGTGGAGCAATCTCGGAGTTAGTATATTTAGTTGGGGGGTGTGGGGCCAAGCCCCCACTTAATTCAGGTTGAAAGGTTGTTGTTTTGTGTAATGGCCAAGCGTGTTCTTTCCATGGGAAAAAATGTGCTTATCTGATCGTTCGTGGTTTGGACATTTTGATCTTTAGCTGTCAATCTTTTATAGTTTAACAAGCTAAAGCTTCCTCAAATTAATAGGGACCCTGCTGGAACATCTACTGTTTGACATTTATTTTGCAGACATCCAGTCTACTATCCCACAAGTGTGGTTGACCATGTTTGTTGATGACTACAAGCTTGGCACTGTTATCCATTCATCCACTTATACAGAATAGCTGGAATATGCCCATACCTGCAGTAAAGAAAATAGTCTTAAGTTAAATGCAAAAAAGATATTAACATTCAGTAAAAAAACTGTTCCCACATGATATGTTTTAAGTGGTACTCCTCTTCAGGGAGACATGGTCATAACAGACCTGAGTATTTATGGGGGTAATTCTCTCTCATTTGGTCACCAAATTTCCATCATAGTCAGGGAATCCTTCTATCTGACCACTTAATTAATTTTCAAGGGAATGACTTAAAGATATAAAGTAGTCATCCTGTTTCTGCACTTTTCCTTTGCCAGACACATTTATGAATACATTATCCTCTTTGGTATGTAAAAATCAAAGCATATTGCTGAACTAGAAAGGCACCAAAGATACTTTACCAAGAAAATCAAAGGCCTTAAATCTTTCAACTATCCTAGTAGATTAACACAGCTCGCATTGCACTCGGTGGCTTACAGGCTGCTCCAAAGTCACCTGTGTCTTCCTTTTTGAGTCTTGAAGAAAAAACAGTCCAATCTGACCACTTTCTTTACAAAACCAATGGTTTTAGAAATACATCCACTACCAACCTAAATCTAAACAACAAATAAACAAACTTCACTGGAGAGACAGGTTCTTAATTCCAGCACATGGAGTAAGTTATGTAAGTCAAGCAAAGTACTATTTTAACTACCTTTAAGGCTAGTCTTGATGATTGGATGGGTAGGCTCAAACTTATGCCTGAATTTTCATATATAGCCCAACTAATTTTGAGTGATAAGCTCTATTAAGTGCCTGAAAATGAAGGCTAAAACTTTTGAAGTGTTTCTGCTTAAATGTATATATGGCTAGGCATCTTATGGTCGCAATGACTGCTCGCCTAATATTGTTCATGTATTCCTATTTTATTATATATGGTAATCTAGATGTACCCCAAGTGATATTAATAAATTTTGTCCAAGATGGAAGGTAAGAATGGAGTAGTATTATTTGTGGGAAAGACATGCAAGTAAATGTTTGGGTTTATGGCTGAAAGGACCCATAATTGAGTCCTTCAAGATAACCTTTGAAAAGGCTCTGATTAAGGCAAAGGAAACTTTGAGGAATTGGAGAAGGGCAGCTCTTGAGCCAGATCAGAAGGTGCAAGTAATACTTTTGTATGCACTGCTATAATTTCTTTATCTGGGGGAAACTTTTTTGGTGGCTGCCCCAGGAAGTAATTTTGAAAAAAAAAATTAAACAGGATATGGCAAGATTGATGTGGGGTGAGGGTAAACTGAAGGTTGCATGGGAGGCTGTAGTGATGCTAAAAGATGGGGAGGTTTGGAGTGTCAGATGTTTAGAGTTATATGCAGGCATATCAATTGTCTTTGTTATTTTGATGACTGAATATGCAGTATGAGGTGGAATGAAAGAGAATGTTTTGAGAAGGAGACAGTGAGTTGAAGAAGGGAGGAGATATAATGGAGCTAGCTTAAGAATAGTCATAGATGGGCAGAGAAAATTCCATGTCTCCTACGAAGAGCTACAGACCCTTACTCAGGAATTCTACTGATTAGTAGTACAGTGGATAGATTATGCTCATCTTACACTCAACACTAAAAAAAACACTAAACTGATGCACTTCATCTCTAAACCAGATCCCAAAACTCAAATAATTTTAGTATTTCCACTGCTCAAAACATTAAAATTGAACAGGATTCTAAAACCAAACTGAATGTGTAACAATTGATGATGAACTTAAGTTTGATACTGACATACATGGGGCCAGCCTCCAAAAGAAAGTCACAGACAGTGCAGCAAGCTGAAGAAAGACATCAATGCATCAGTGGCAGATTCGATTTCGTAGTGTTTGGTAAAACAAAACCAAGTAATTATCTATTCAGAGTAGGGTAATTATGGACTTCACGCATGCCCACCAGATTCTAAAATGCAATGGGTACTCCCAATACAATTAAATGTGACAAAGTACTTTGTTGATAATTTTCTGAAAGCACTCAACAGAGGCCATATGCGCTTTATCTTAATACCGTTATATTTCACTGATTCCTAGGGAATCCTGAGGAATCTGCAAATGCAAATCTTACTCAAAAAAAAAATATATATCCAGCATTTAATGCACTACAGCAGGCTGGGGAACTGAAAGCCATACTTGAGAACAATCTGCAGGTATGTCCCAGAAGGCAGTCAGGTTGACATCAAGCCAGGCTACACTTAAACCAACTCTCTATCCAGGAAATAATAGATGGATACAGATTAGACAGAGAGCTGGTCTAGGCTGTCTGCAGGATGTGTAAACCCCACATGTATGCTCACAGTCTGTGGGGTAACCCAATACCAGTAGAAACAAAAGTATGCCTGAGTTTAGGCATAATGGCCTTTGGAACATTTCATCAGCATATAGAAGATGCTATGGAAGTGTCCCAGACAGCTGCCAGTTGCATATTTTCACAGTTCCTGTCAGCAATGTGCACAAGATGGATGACTATATCCATTAACAAGCAACACCATGGAGCACATAACTGCCATGCAACAGCCCTAGGCCATAGCTGGCTATGTCTTCTGTACAATAGGCTGTATAATTACCCCAATTAAAAGTCCAGCTGTACCTGATACTGAGTGATACATCAATAGAAGGGGGTCATCATTGCTTAATTTTCAGGTGTTGTTTTTAGCAGATAGCCTCTTTACTAATATCATGGCAACATATCCCAGTAGTGTGCAGGATGCTGCAAAATGGAGGGAAAGCAGTCTGAGAATTGCATTACAACATGGTGAAAGTCCTAAGAGACTACTATTTGGTAAGTACAGGACCCATACTTATGATATAATCAGAATGTAGACCTGTCAAAAGTAAGAATGAGGACTAAATATGTGTTTTCTCCTTCCTACAAACAGGTGACTGTGGTTGTCGACTGAAACCTTTGCCAGTGACACCATACAGGGCCCTATCAACTCCTGACAAGGATGCATACAACAGAGCACACATTGGGATATGAAACACCACTGAGAGTGTCTTTGAAATGCTGAAAGCAGATTCAGATGTCTGGATACATTTGGGGGTGCACTACAAAGCACAAATTAAAAAGGCATCACAGATGGTCAACATGTGTGCCACACTACACAACACGATAACAGCAAATCATGGTAGCTTGCCAGCTGCAGGTGTAGGTGATCTACCCTAAGCACTGCAGATGTCAGATGATGATGTATCAGAGCTGTCACAGAATGATCAAGAAGACAACAGGGGTGAGAAGAAATAGGAGTGGGTGATGGAGGATGTTGCTAGATGTCATAACTCAGGCAACATGGCAGCATCTGACACACACCTTTAAGTCATGGCAAGCAACACATGTACAAAGACTAAATAGTGATGTTCATGTGTTGTCACTCAAAAGCAGCACAGAGCATGACTAATGAAAATAAATCATTAGTTGTCCACATTGAGCATCATATGCAACAGAAACATAAGGTATACTAGTAAGAACATATATACAACACTCAGTAATGAACACCTCTGGATGTTTACAGAGGAAAAATCATTGCAGGAAGTCTCTCTGCAAGGTACATCACCAAGAAGGACCACACAGGCAAATGTGTGTGGGATGCAGTAGGTGTGCACAACAGAAGGTGTAACTGGTCAGGTAGTATATCATCATACAGATGACTGCCATGGGAAGGTAGCCATAAAATAGCCAATACCACAAGAGATCCAGGCATGTGCAGTGTATGGGAATGTATCAACACAAACATAGCCAAGAAGTAGGGGCTGTAGACTAACACTGATGTATCACACATAGCATCTTATGATGTGTGACAATATACAACACAATAAATGATATACAGTAGAATGAGTAACATCTCAAGGACCAGCCGAAAAGGAAATAAACACAAACAAGCATTACATCTCATGCCTGACATGGAATGTCACACAGAAGGCATCACTTTGATGCAAAGGTTTTTGCTGCAGTATGACTCAAGATTAAGAATGCATTCAAACATATAGAGCATTAATGACAGTGACCACACAACAAACATGAAACATACATCAATGCTGGGAATACGGCAACAGATGTAAGTGTGTTTTTGAGTGTGTGTGTGTGTGTGTGTGTGTGTGTGTGTGTGTGTGTGTGTGTGTGTGTGTGATATGTGAGCTATGGGAACCACACATGAGGACTGCATGTCAGCATGGGGATTCAGAACAGGAGCAGGTCCATAAAAGTACAGTGAGTGCTGAGGGTGAGGCATGTGAAGTACCATATTAAAATAACATAAGTAACATAGGTACATATACAGAGGCATACTTGTGCATGCAAAAATGGCAGACAAGAAAATGTGTAATGTAGCAATCAATGATAGATGACAAAGATAACATGCTGTTACCCCTGTAAATATGTCCTATATCTCAACTAGCAAGAAATACAAACATAGAAACATGGAGATAGTCACATACAGCATTACTCTCATTAATATATGACTAACATGTACCAATGACAAATAGGTACTACATATCACAACTTGCAGCTAGTCACCTAGGTTACAAAATGATTAGGAAGACCCTGTAGCATCAGACATTTGAAAAACTACCTACAGATAAGTCGTTGGTTAGCACTGTGGTCATCTTTGCCACATGACCAGAATGCTACAACAGGATGCACATTAGATCAACTGTCATTGTTACTCTAATGCTGTCTAGGGTGCCCACATTAATGACTTGCACCACATTCCTGGATGCCCTTGCCACATCTGGAAACACTTGACCCATGGTGCTGTTCTGAGGAGTTGGATGTGGTGACGCTAGCATTTTGGGACACAATGTGGGTAGAAGCAGTACAGTGCTTTGTCTGAACAAGACTTCTGGGAACACTGTTGAGTGACAAACAGCAGATGTGCATGCACATTGCAGAATAGACATTGATGTCCATGGGCCATGAGTGGGGGTCTGCCTGTCCCCTCTGGAGGTAATCTACTTAGTACAGTAAGGGCATGTAACACCCAATTTGTATTACAGCACTGCTCTAGCACAACTCAAACAATGCCTTCAACATCGCATGCAACTGATACCACGATATCATTCCATGCAGCCAATTTTGGTATGACCTCTCCATGTCTGCACTCCTGACCTTCATGTAACACATGCAGCTGATATGCTACATAATAGGTGGCACAGGCAAGTGCATGCAGGTCAGAACCATGACATTGCTGTGAGCATTCATTTGTCTGTAATAGTACATGTGCCACCATCACATGGCATCAAGAGGGATGTGAGGACCACCTCTTCTTTTGGACATGTGTACCATTAGTCATCTCTGATACGGGGACCTTTCAGAGTCTGAGCGGGACACATTTGGAGTTTCATAGCCATCAGCCCCATGCATCCTGCACCAGTTCATTGATGTTATACTGCGGCATATGGAGAGGCATATGAAAGAAGCACTGCTATATGGAAATTCTGTGATATATCCCATTTCTCTGCTGTCCTAATAAGCTACTGAGTTCATCCACATTGCCAGCAAAGCCCCAGCTGCTCCACATTTTTTGGAGGATAGCGTCTTGGTTCTGTTTGGGATAGCATGATCCATGATCTTGTGTAAGTACTTATAGATTTCAATTGTGTAGGATTCAGTAGTCGTAACTGTATTGTCCATCTGCATGGGTGCCATGAAGTTCACCACTTCTGTCTTAAGAAACATGAAGTTGGCTTTGGAGAATTTTTTTATCATGGTTTCCTTAATGAGGGGTGGGGGCAGAATGTGGATATCTAGGGTAATTAGCTTATTGTCGGATCGGACCAATGAGGCGTTGACTTCAGGTCTGGAACACTGGTCACTCTTGTTGGTAATGACTAGATGTAGGATATTGTTGCCCCTTGTGGGGGTGTGGATAAGTTGATCCAGGGCATTGGAGTTTATGAATTCCAGAAAGCGTTGAGTGAAGGAGTTGGTACATGAGTAGTTTTCCCAGTTAATGGTGGGGTAGTTGAAATCGCCCATTATTAGGGTGTTTGGTTGAACCTTAATCTTTTCCAGTACATCAAGAAAAGAGGAGTGGGAATCCTGGGGCATGGTGGGGGATCTGTAGCAAGCTACAATTTGGATTACAGTTTTGCCCAGAGTTAGTTGCACTTGGATAACCTTGGCTGCATTATGCTGAGCAACTAGCCTGGAGGTGTGGATATCCTTAATGAATATGGACACATCTCCGCCCTTGGTGATCCAGTCCAGGTTACATAGCTGAAAAGTGTGGTATGAGTTATAGCCTGGTAGTGCAGGGGTGATCTCTGGAGTCTTGAACCAGTTCTCAGTCACTGCACAGATATCGATGTTATCCATTTTAAGGAGTGCCTTGAGTGAGTGCATTTTGAGATTTAGACTTCTAGCATTGAATAGCATCACCCTCAGTTTTTGCTTGCCTGTTCCTGTTACGGTGGTGAATTTGTCATTTGAACCTTGCCTAAAAAAGGCACTATAGGGGCAGCAAGAACCTTTGCTAGTATCCGGAATCCCAGGGGTGACAAGTGCAGGCCAACTCTGGCAAAGCATTGTGGTCTGTTGACCATGTCATCCCAGGCAGACAGATACTGGATCCCTTTAAAATGACACCAGAAGCTTAGCCAGTTGTTGAAGTCAATCATTTTGTCCTTGTACTGCAGAATTATTCTGGGTGATGGCAGAATGCTACTCAGGGCTAGGGTCATTCCTGCCTGGGCTACAAGATCGGATAGCTCTTCCATGTCTCTTTTCATGTAGTCCAGGGAGGTACATCTCAGGTCATTCACATCAACATGGACAATGACAGAGTCATATTTTTACTTGTTGTGGAGTGACTCAAGTGCATGGGTTATGTGGCAGATCCTTGCACCTGACAGGCAGCTGACAGTAACCTTCTCATTGTTTAGCCTGGTGAGTGGGACATCAGTGTGCCTGACCATAGAGTCACCTATGACTAGTGTGTTGGGTAGGTTGTTTTGCCTTATTGATGGTGTTGCATCATGAGATTCTGATTGGTTGTCTGATGAGATGTGCCCACACTGAAGCTGTAAGAGTGGGGCTGTACTCTTAGGGCAGAGGCAGTCATGAACAATGTGGACAGTGAATTATGTGTTATTTGCATAAGCCTGGCATATAATTATGCAATGTACAGCCACTCTTTTGCATGGCCACAGTGGCTAGTTGCCCACATCCACATGGCTGCCACATTGACCAGTAATGCCCTCAATGGGTATATCTGCTTCAATTCCTCACATGTCATGTTAGTTTGCATGCATTCCAGGATGCCCCACAGACATGGCAGTGGCTGGTATTTCTTACACACTGATATGGTGTGAGTAGTGGCTGTTGTTTCATGGATCACTGAAATGCAATTCAAGAAAGATTGGTAGATATGGCGGCAATAATCTACTACATGCCACTCCCCTATGGTGAGTGCATTCATCTCAGAGACAGGGTGGCCCTCTGATGCCATTTGTTGTGGTATCATCTGTGCATTAGGTGTGGAACTACTTGTGTAGCCCCACTGTTAGCATTTCTGGCAGTCCAATGTATCATGGGACTGTAAAAGGTGCATGGTGACATCATTGTTAGCCACCAGTGACCCACTAATGTCAGGCATGTTCTGACATATTGTGCTGTACCCTCTTCCTGTGAATAGAACCTTTGAATGTAAACAGTTAACATACTTGTGGCAATGATGGATCTTGTTTGTGATTCTCACTAGCATGTGGCAAACAGTATGCTGCATGCTAGACATGCACCTGGTCTATAGGCACATATATACTGTGTGGCATGCACCTGGTCTATAGGCACATATATACTGTGTGGTACAGTTTGTCACTGCTGCAACACCTATGTCCCTGGTTGGCGTAAATACATATGCATTTGTGTAAGTAAACCATTCATACCTGCAGGACATGATCCTACAGGCACACAATGTGCTACTACTCCCCTGGTGCATTCCCTACAGACACTCAAGCTGCCAGATATAAGGACTCCTTCACTTTCCCTAGTGAGGAATGCTCGGAATTCCTCTGTCTATGTGAGTCACTTCTGTCTTAGTGGTACACACACACACACACACACACACACACACACACACACACACACACACACACACACACACACACACACACACACACACACAAATCATTCACCCATCTCTAATGATTTACTGCTCCTTCATCTTGACATGCAGTAACATTTAGGTGATCCTGGAATGCCCCTGTACCATTTTCCTGTTATGACATCCCACTACATCAATGCCCTGCAGTAGTCTGTGTTATACCTTGTCCTGGAAGGCCCTATCTGCTTTATCCTTCTCACTGATGCAAATGGTATGCATACAGAGGGCCTGTAGCACCTCCATCTTCCATTTAATGAACATTTTCAGCCATTGCCATACCTTTAGTCCTGTGCCAGGACATATACACTTATGATTTACACATGTGAATGTGAATCAGTGTGTCTGCATGACTGTTCAGGTCACCTGCTGACATTTACCCATGTTTACTGTCCATCAGGCCTAAGCATACAATACAGCCTATATCTAGTACACTGGAGACTCAGTATACCCTGTAACATATTGTGCAGCCCATTGTCATATGACACAGTATTGCAACACATGATCAGAGAGTGATTGAGCCTGACTGAGTTGCCTTTGTCTTGTTGAGTTGAGTCCCCCCAACTAGTACTGTAACTTGCCCTGCTTGTCTCTTGTGCCCTGTCAGGTTGAGCCCCCAGCTGGATTGCAAACTGTTCTGCCTGTCCCCATGCCCTATCTGGTTGAGTCCTCCAGCATGACTGCAACTTGATCTACCTCTCACTTGTGCTGTGCCAGGTTTAGTGTCCCCAGCAGGATTGCAACCTATCCTGTCTATTCCCGAGCCCTGTCAGTTTGAGTCTCCTCCCCACCTGACAGCAGGACTACTTCCTATCTTGCCTGTCTGCCCCCTTGTTCCCTGCCATGTTGAGCCTCTCCAGCCTATCAGTCTTCTGCAATGCCTTGTGCAGTCTTACTCTACAAAATCAAATGCTCTGACAGTTTTTGTTGCTTCCATGCATCCTTGTGTGATTGATGCAGTCCTGAGGTCTATTACCATTTGTGCTATCTGTTAAACATTTGCGTATGATCACATTCACTCTGCTATCCACTATATTCAGATTCCCTGCATTGCTTGCCATAATATGGCCCCCTGGAAAACACTGACCTCACCTTTTATTGCATTAAAATGGAGCTCATAGCATGATGATTATTATAATGAAGTGCTTTAGTATGATCATCTCCAAATGATGGCTATAATGTGCTGTGCTAGTTTCACTAGTCCTCACTACAAGGCCTGTTCCTGCTCACTTCTGCACACACCTCATGCAGCGTTTGTGAACATGAAGCCTAATCACACTATTGTCACTCAGCATCTCACTACTGACCATATGCATCGCACTGTATAACACAAAATCCAGTATAAATCCATCCTTGCAGTAAAATCCATCAAAGACTTATAAGCTGACTTGTCTAATAGGCCATGGAGGCTGCCAAACTAGCTGTCCAAGAGGAAGCAAAGCCTTCTAAGGAGATGGGCCATTATCCAGTACACTGAGTCAAATGCTCACAATTTCCAGTCAGAATCATATACATTTGACCATCTTTAACCAATTAGAACACAAAATATTAATATGCACCCCTACATATCACATATATTCACCCTTTCATTTATCAGAATAAAGTTCATAGTGCATTTACTTCAAATAAACTATCATTCACTCATAGCTAAAGAACATTTCAAAAGTGAGCCAAATAATCTATACATATCACTACAGTAATAGCAGAAATTAACAAAAAAATGGTGAAATCTTCACATCACAGAAAACTAATAAAGTGGAATCCACTCCCCAAATATTTCAGATCAAACTTAGTCTGCTGCATTTTAGAAAAAAAACATACAGAATCAAGTTACCCAATGATAACACAGCTGTCCGTACTACTTTATAAATTGTCTAGATCTGCCATTTTATCGAGACACTTCCGTCACTTGAGTAATATGTCCTGTCTTCGCAGTTTTCAAGGCAGGGAACATATTACAATACCATGTCCACTAATACCTTGAAATATCTAAATCAAACCAATCCAATAGGAAATATGCCTTCAAAGTCACTGCATATGCCAAAAAAGAAAGCCTTCACTTTCCTTTTCATACATTCATGCATTACCATGTGAAACGACAACCTTAAGTTAATTGTCTGCATTGAATAGTTGTTATAAAAAAACAAACAAAAAAACTCATCTTGACTTCACAAAACACTCTTTACCAGAACTCCAGTGCTGAGACGTGACTTGCTTCTTCACACATTATGAATGATGTTGAACACAACCAATAAAGATGACAGTCAACAGTTCCAGATCTGATGCTGAGATGCAGGGTGCAGACACCAGGTCAGAACTATGAAGAGGAATAAGGGACTAGTCAGTCAACTTCTTAGCCATATGTGTCAAACAATCCACACTTTCCTTTTTCACTGCCTGGCTTTATCTTACAGCTTTACCAGTCATGCAACAAAAAGCAGACTTCTTACTTTTAAGTTCGGTTCTAAAATCTATCAATGCCTTATTTCTCAAGTGTAATGATAACATTAAATAGGGCTGGTTGTCAAGTAAGACATTCTCCTTCACATCAATGAAAGTACACAAAATCCTTATTCTTTGATGAGTATGTGATAATTTATTGCATTATACTGAATGAAAAATCCTGAAACTTTACAATGCTGAATTCAAAATACCTGCTTATAGCACACAGGTACTACATACACACACTCTGATAGTACCTACTTATAGCACACAGGTACTACATGCATACACTCTGATAGTACCTACTTACAGCACACAGGTACTACATACATACACTCTGATAGTACCTACTTATAGCACACAGGTACTACATACACACACACACACACACACACACACACACACACACACACACACACACACACACACACACACACACACACACACACACACTGATAATACCCACTTATAGCACACAGGTACTACATACATACACTCTGATAGTACCTACTTATAGCACACATGTACTACATACACACACTCTGATAGTATACAGCAAGTCCACGAACAGTGTCACATCCCTTTTAGTGAAGCTTGGAAAAGTACTAACATGAGTCCTGTGGGAATGGGGGGCAAGCCTAGCTCTCTACACATGTAGGAGACTAGGTATTTTAGTTTCAGCATTTTAACATTTCAGCATTGTTTATTCAGTATTATGACTTTCAGTAGGTTGACATAGACCCTTATTTTATAATTTTTCATTTAACTGTTTTAGGTTATCAGTGGCTTTTATCAAGGACACCTCATCTGCTGCTCCTTTTGCTTTAGTATTCACACCATCACTACAAAAATGGTATCCATGTTGTGACATCAGTCAAAAATATTTCAGGAAAAACTCACTTTTGTCATATAACTGCTTGAAGATTAACACTGAAACTACTACCAAACAGAAAACTATTGCAACTATTATCGTTCATGCTTTTATATCCACTTTATAATACATGTGTTACCTATTGTAAACTGTATTGTATTTTGTGGACCTTTTCTCCCTGGTTATCCACTGAAAATGGGCTTTAGCTTAATCAGACTATCCAATTAACAAAAGCAAGCAAGAAAGAAAAGAAATGAAAGTATACTGAATGGATAAAAAAATTGAAAATGAAAAAAAAGACATTCCAGTACAGGGTGTATGGATTGGAACAAATTGAACTGCACAACCATTTTTGGGTTTGGGGGTTCATATATCTATTACACTTGTCAAGGTTCTGAGGGCTTCACTAACATTATCCAATATATATCTGCTTTGTTTCCTGGCTCAGAGGAATAGGGTGAATAACTCCTTGGCAGTGCTACATATGCCCAGAGTCTGAGTAACAGTTCAGGCCTTGGAAGAACATGGTGCAGAGGATGGGAAATGGTTGTCATATGGCCCACCCATTCTATGGGAGGGATTAATGGTTTCCAGGTGGGCACAAGTTTTACCATGCAAGCAGAGGCTTGCCTGACAAGCAAATATGATTCCAGGGAGGACGTTGGCTTGGTGCTGCCAAACATGTGACGGTAGCTATTGGGGTCATAGGGGTGGCTGTATTTATGCATTCTAGAAAGGTTTAGGAGGTTTTGTCAGGGACATAGGTACTCACATGAGCCACCAAAGATATGAGGCTAAAATGAAAACTACTCTAAAAGCTGATATCATCCTCATCACACCCCTCTTTCCCATTTTCTAAATGAGATTGGGGTATTGTGTTGACTGTCACCATCTCTCTCTCAGTTTGGTGCTACACTCCTGCCTTCTTCACACAATCCTTCCACTCCTTTGCTGGATACTCTCATTTCCTTTTACTTTCTCTCTGTCCATCCCAAATCTTCTTCACCAGACTGTCTTCTGCTTTGCTGCACCTGTGCCCAAACCACTGTAATCTTTTCTCTTTGATCGCTTCTGCAACTGGAACTATTTTGGCTTCTGCTGTTATGTCCTCATTACTTCTTCTATCCCACAGTGTGCATGCATCCTACCACCTGTCTCAGGCACTTCATTTCCATCACCTATAGCTTCCACATCTGCTCTGCCTTTACTGCCCAGGTTTCTGTGCCATATAGTAGTACTGGTCACATCACTGCTTTGTACACCTTACCTTTTAGCTTCTTTGGCATTCTTCAGTCATACACTATACCTGACACTCTATGCCAGTTGCTGCAGCCCCTTTGATTCTAACTTTGACCTCTTCATTCAGACTTCCCTTCTCCTCAACCACCCCTTAAAGGTACTTGAAGCTATTAACCTGTACCACTATCTTCCCTTCTATCTCAGTTCTCAGCTTCTTCTGATTTTTCCAATTTCCTGCCATTACTACTCTCATATCTGTATCTAGTTGCAACCCATGTGCTTTCAGTTTTGCATTCCATTCACCTATCCTTTGCTGAAGTTCTTGATCAGAGTCTGCCTGTAATGCCACATCATCTGCATACAGCAACTTTGTTGATCTGTCCCCTTTGATCTGTTAGCTAAAGTAGTCCATCACCAGAATGAACAGCAGTGGACTCAGAGCTAAACCCTGATGTAAACCCTCTCCCCCTGATAATCCCTGTGTGAGACACTGCTCGTACTTGAATCACTGGGACATGTACATGGCCTGCACTAATTTTATCAATGTTTCTGGGACTTCGAACCATGGCATTACTCCCAAAATCAGCTTTCTTGGGACCTTGTCATATACTTTCTCCAAGTATAGCAATGCCCAGTTAGACTCTTTCCTCAACTATCTTTCTCACTGCAAACATTGGGTCAGTTGTGCTGCATCCTGATTTTAATCCAAACTGCTCATCTCCCATATTAGTTTTTACTATTCTGCGTACCCAGAGCTTTCATGCAATGTGATAGTAGTTTGATAACTCTGTACTGACCACAGCTGTGGATGTCTCCTTTGTTCTTGTACACTGGCACAAGTATGCTTATTCTCCAGTCATACAGGATGCACCTTTCCCTCCACACTGCTATGAGTGCCCTCAGGAGCCATTTCTTCCATATCTTACCTAGCATCTTTATCATATCTGTAATAAAAAGAAAGGAAGACGTCTTCTGAGTTGAGTGTCGCAAAAAGGCTTTATTTACAGTAACACAAGTTGAGCACTTTTGTCCACAGGTAAGTAAAGCCTTTTTGCGGCACTCAACTCTGAAAACTTCTTCCTTTCCTTTTATTTCTGGTTGGTGCTTGTGGTTTTATCTTTATCATATCTGCTGTGACCGAATCTCAGCCTGCTGCTTTCTGTGACTTCATTTTCCTTAGTGTTATTCTTACATCTTCTAGGCTGGGCTCCTCCTCTTCTCTCATCGTAGGCTGTTTATGGGGCACTACAGCTTCTGTGGGCTTTCTTCATTCAGAAGCTGCTGGATGTTCTTCTTTCGTTTGCATTTGATGTCCTGTGGACTGGTGAGCAGGTTGTTGCTGACATCCATAATAAAGGGTGTCTGACTCTTCTTTGTCTTTATCTTTCTGTCTTCATCTTGCAACCTGACATAGTTTTTTTGTGCCACCTATTAAGTCCCTTTCCAGAAGCTGGTAGAGTACCTCCGATGCTCCATTCTTTGCTTTGTAACTCCTTTCTTAGCTTCTTTGTTATCCACTAAGTATGTCTTCTTAGCCTGGTCCATGTTTTCTATCTCCCACTTTTTCCTGCACTCCTTTTTTTTTGATGACTTCCATGACTTCTCCATTCCATCACCAGCTTTCCTTGTGTACCTTGTTTCCATACCTGTTTTGGCAACATAACTGTTATGGAGTCCTCATACATGCTATTTTGAGGCGTTGCCATTTTTCTTAAACTCCACCAATTTCCTGTTCTTGTTTGGGAGCTAGAGGCCTAAGTATTTCTTTAAACTGTTGTACAAGTGGGGAGCCTTGAGCAGCCTACATGTCCCTGTAGGAAGTGACCTCAGCACAAGAAGCTGTAGTAATTGGTTGTTTTGGACCATTTCTAGCTCTTTTGTAGTTCACTGTTTAAAATCCGCCTCCGGGCGTTTTTTTCTGGCTATACTGCTCAGACAAGCTCCTCGTGGGTCTGCAGAGTGGTCTAGCAGCAGGGAACTCAGAAAAGCGACTACTTTCTGGATTTAAGTATCTTTGCTTTTTTTTCACTTGGAATAGCTTCTGTAGCTTATCCTGAACTAGCTTGAACTGTTTTTTAACTGTTTGCTGCATTATTTTAAAATCTGCACTTAAAGTTACATTTTAGTCGAATTTGATCGAAAGTTGTTGTTTGTTTGTTTAATTTAACTGTGGAGGCTGCCCACTAAAGTGTGCTAGCCTGTGTAACTAATTTATCACTGTTTCTGCATTTTCTGTGTGTTTCTACCAAAAAAAACAAAAAAATAATCCTTGTTTTCCCGCCTTCCTTGACTAGTTTAGACCAGTTTGCAGGCATTGCTGTATTCTGGGCTGTGGTGTAGTTCCTGTGTTGTCCATTACCTTACTTGGATAGAAGGAAGTTTCTTTGCTCACCAGTGGGAGTGGGGAGCCTTGAGCAGCCTACCTGTCCCTGTAGGAAGTGACCTCAGCACAAGAAGCTGTAGTAATTGGTTGTTTTGGACCATTTCTAGCTCTTTTGTAGTTCACTGTTTAAAATCCGCGTTTTCACGGATTTGCGCGGTTGTGTGCATAGCGCAATGCCGGTTAAACAAGGTTAAACTTTTTCTGGCTCCGCCAAGTCTGCTCTTCAAATTTTCCCTTAAGGAAGCTCTACTCATAGTATAACCAGACTACTCACTATATTATAAGCCTAGCACTTGTTCTCAATACTTCTCTGTTAAGTAAGCACTCTCGTACTAAGTAAAGCACTACATCTACTTATCAACCCTGTGAATTTCCACTTCCCTTATAGGTACAGCACTCCCTTATACTGTTCTAGCATGTCGAGTGGTAGATTACTGGCGTTGTCTCCATTTCAGCTGGTCAATCTCGGTATCTTGAGACAATGCTACAATTGTCTCATGTACAAAGACAACCATCTCCTCCTCCCAACAAACACAAATACATGTGAGAGATGCAACTATATAGCCAAACTGGAGGCTGAACTCTCTCAACTCAGGGCTGGCATGACCAGACAGGAGGAGATGGCAACCACACACACAACAATCCCAGTCCCACATATACCTACCACAACTGCAAACCAAACACATAAAAACACAAAGACATACTTGGAGCCTCTAATAAAAAACTTACCAAAACAACAGAGGCTCCCAAAGCAAACATCCAAAAATCCACCACCTCAAAACAAAACACATGCAACACATACTTCAATAAATCAGTGTGTCAACAAATCACAGCCCTTAAGGCCAAACACCTTGCCTGATACACTAGTAATAGGTGACTCTATAGTCAGACACACTGATGTCCCGCTGACCAGGCTGAACAAGGAGAAGGTGACTGTGAGCTGTCTGTCGGGAGCTAGGATCCGCCACATAACACACGCACACAAGTCACTCCAAAGCAAGTACAAATATGACTCTGTCATTATCCATGCTGGTGTGAATGACCTGAGACATACCTCCCTGGACTACATGAAAAGAGACATAGAGGAGCTCTCCGATTATGTAGCCCAGGTTGGTATGACCCTGACCCTGAGCAGCATCCTGCCCTCACCAAGAATGATACCACAATACAAAGACAAGATGATCAGCTTTAACAATTGGCTCAAGTACTGGTGTCATTCTAAGGGGATCCAATATTTGTCTGCCTGGGATGACATGTTGGACAAGCCACGCTGCTTCACAAGGGATGGCTTACACCTGTCACCACTGGGCTTCCGGATATTGGCTAAGGCTCTTGCCACCCCCACAGTGCCTTTTTTAGGCAAGGCTCAAAAGACAAGCCCACCTCCTTAGAAAACAAAAATGGAAAAAAACTAAGGGTAATGCTGCTCAACGCCAGAAGTCTAAATCTCAAGATACAGGCACTTGATGCGTTCCTCAGCATGGAGAACATCGACGTCTGTACAGTAACTGAAACCTGGTTCAAGGCTCCGGAGAGCACCCCAGTGCTACCAGGCTATACCTCATATCATGCTTTTCGGCCCCAAAACCCGGGCCGAACCACAAAGGGAGGGGGAGTGTCCATATTCATCAAGGACACCCACACCTCCAGGTTAGTAGCAACACATGAAGCATCAGAGACCATACAGGTGCAACTAACCATAGGCAAAACTGCTATACAACTGGTTGCATGTTACAGACCACCCTCCCAATCTCAAGAACCCCACTCAGCCTTCCTAAAGACATTGGAGGATATGAATGTATCACAAAATACTATCATACTAGGAGACTTTAACTACCCAAACATAGATTGGGTACATTATTCTAGCCCTAATACCCTAGCCCAAAGGTTCCTGGAATTCATAAATTCAAATGCGCTGGAACAACTAGTCACCTCTCCCACTAGGGGAGATAATATACTAGACCTGATCATCACAAACATGGGGACAAAATGCTCCACACCGGAAGTATACCCCTCACTAGTGAGATCTGACCACAAACTAATCACCCTGGATGTACATATCCCACCTCCACCCCCAGCACAAAAGACCACCGTGAAAAACTTCTCAAAAGCAGACTTCACTCTTCTTAAGACTGAGATGGTATCCTTTAAGCCCACGGTGCCAGTGGATACCACATCCCACAATGCCGAATCCTTCACAAATGCTTTTTATGGACATCTCCAAGAATGCATGGATCATGCAATCCCAAACAAATCCAAGTCCCTCTCCACCAAAGGTTAGCGTCCTGTCTGGTGGACCTCAGCCATAAACAAATTGTATAACAAAAGAAGGAAGCTACTGCACATCAGAGCAAAATCCCATGAAGGGAAGACATCTCTGATCAATATTAGCAGAAAACTACGTTCTCTCATAAAAACATCCAAGGCCATCTTTGAGAGAAAAATTGCTAAGGACACTAAAGATAACCACAAAGCCTTCTTCAGCTATGTTAGAAACCTGGGTGAAAACCCTTAGATATGCTCAGAGTTGGTTCACAACAACATAAAATACACTGAACCCACAGATATTGCCAACATTCTGGCTGACAGGTTCAGTGCAAATGTCTCCCCTCCTTCACCCCCAAAAGAAGAAATACTTATCCCAGCTGAATGTAATCTCCCTGTCATCTCAGATGTCCAAGTGAGAACCGCCCTAAACAAAGCAAAAAACACAGCATCAATGGGACCTGACGGTATCCCGGGTTGCGTGTTACGTGAACTCCAAGAGGAGCTAAACCCACACATAAAAATGCTATTTAACCTTAGCCTTACTTTGGGATATGTACCTGAACACTGGCATACAGCAACAGTGGTCCCACTCCACAAGGGGGGTGTCTCTACAAACCCTGGAAACTACCACCCCATAAGCTTAACCAGCCTGGTCTGCAAAGCTATGGAAATAATCATTATGGAACTCATAACCAGAGAGATAGGGGACCTACAGACAATTGACCCCACCCAGTTCGGCTTTGTAAAGGGCAGATCCTGCCTTTTAAACCTGGTTGACTTTTTCGAAACAGTCACTAGAGCCATTGATGAGGGCAAAGCAGTCCATGCAGCATACCTGGACTTGGCTAAGGCCTTCGACACAATACCCCACTCAGACATCATAGATAAGCTCAACAGCTTAAAAGTAAACCCTTATGTCACTAGATGGGTTGCAAACTGGCTAAAGGACAGAACCCATAAAGTTAAAATCGCTGGAGCAATGTCAGACTCAAAGCCAGTCACAAGTGGTGTCCCACAGGGATCTGTCCTGGGACCCCTCTTGTTCGGCATTTATTTCTCAGATGTTAAAGCAAACATGGGAGGGCTGTGGCTGACAAAGTTCGCAGATGACTGCAAACTAGGTGCCATAGTCGATACACCAGCAGACATACACATCCTACAAAAAGGCCTCACAGAAACGGACAACTAGTGCCGGAGTCACGGCCTTAAACTAAATGCCAAAAAATGTATAGTCATCCCCTTTGGGAAAAACAAAGTACCCACAAATTATCATATAGACAGCAACCCACTGAGTATGGAAAAAGTAATCAGAGACCTAGGGACCCAAGTCGACAGCGACCTCTCATTTGACACCCACGTTGCCAAAGTATTTAGAAAAACATTCTACCTTGCACACCTCATCATGAAGGGATTCACATCCAGATCCAAGGATGTCATTGTACCCCTATATTCCTCCCTCATCAGACCCATGATTGAGTACAATGCCCCATTTGGTATGTACCTCACCCGGCATTTGCAACAGCTGGAGAGACCACAAAAGTACCTCACTAAGAGGATCAAGGGTCTCCAACATATGTCTTATTCTGCCAGACTAAAGAAACTTCAGCTCTATTCAGTAGCATACCGCCTGCTCAGAGGTGATCTCTGCCTGATGTACAAGGCCATGTCCAATCAGGATCTGATGGACATGCTCCACCTCAAAAAAATCCAAATCCATCAGGACCACGAGAGCTAAAGACTTAAACCTCGGCACAAGTATGAATAGGACATGCTGGAGGGATAGATTCATAACCCAGAGGCTTCCCATGCTTTGGAACAGGATCCCAGTTCGTATTAGGCAGAGCCCCTCACTGACTCTTTTCAAGAGAAATCTTGATGAGTGGATGGGAGATCGTAAGTTTACCCCGGGGTCACATCTGTGTCACTGCTAGACAGGGGCACAGTAAACTAATTCTATTATATAAGGGGACCTTCATTGTGTCACTACTAGACAGAGGCACAGTATTCTAAATTTATTCTGTACAATTTTTGTACCATTTCATGGGGTGGCAAAAGCCACATCACTATGGCTAGGCTTACAAATGCCCCAGGGCAGATAGCCTAGTACTATACTATGAAACTATGAAACTATGAAACTTTCTTTCCAATCAACTTCTAGGTCTTCAGCCTGGTCTCTGTTGACCTTACAGCCTTCTCTGACCACTGCTTGCAGCGCCAACCAAGGGTTTATGCTGTGGGCCGACTGTTTCACTGGGAATGACTTTGCAATTACTGATTCTTTCACCATACCCATTCCTTACTAGGAGGAAGATTACCTGAATTGCATGTTGGCCACTCTTGTATGTGATTTTGTGACTCTCTGTTTTTGAATCATGTGTTGGTTACTATCAAACCATTTGCCAGACAGAAGACTGGAATGCCCCCTCCTTCTTTATTGCTGTTGTCCCACCCTTGCAGACTCAGGCAGACTTGTATCCTATTCTATCTGTTTTGATATGTGCATTCAAGTCACCCATTATCAATACCAGTTCATGCTGGCCTACTTTATGTAGTAGGTTCTGCAACTGCTGTATGAAAGGAGTCTTTTCCTGAGGTTGAGGTTATAAATAACACCCAATCATTTCACTGGAGTCTGATTGCCATGAGTCTGTCACTAAGTCTGATGACATATTTCACTGCCTTCTGAAGCCTCTCTTTCACCACACTTTTGACAGATATATTCTAGCCTCTTCTCCACCTGAGTAGTAGATTCTGGATCCTAAATCAAGTGACTCTGCTGAACTGCCCTTCCATCTTGTCTTTTGGATACATAGCATGTCCAGCCTCCTCCCTGCCATCATGTTATCCACTTCCAAGCTCTGTCCTGTCAGCGAACCTACAATGATTTAGCAATTCTTAGTTCATGTTTTTCAGGTTGATTGGTTTTACATCCAGATTTCACTCAACAGAGCTTTCCCAGGTAACCCAGGATGAAAAACTGGACACTGGCTAGCCAGTAGCTTATTAACCCAGAGTTGCTTTGATTTATGGCAGGCACACACTGGCCAATAGGGGCACATACACCCCTCCCACCATAGCATGGGTCCAGGATATAGGTCAGAGTAGTCCAGATCCTCAACACACTTATCACCAGTAACTACCCATAGTCATTTGGCAACATTAGTCAAAATGACCATATCACCTACAGCCATATTTTACACCATCAAGTGGATAGTCCTGCCATAACCTGCAGTCTGTGATCTGTGTTATCCTCTCATGAAGATATTGTACACCACATTAAATGCCCAAAGTGGTTGCTCTATACAACTCGTCTCCATGTAGAGCATCATATAGAGTCTGTGCTGCTGCCTCAAAGCTGATACTCTAAATTATGAAGGGCTGCAAGTAGTTATGGTGCCGAGTAGTTCTTTGGCCTGGAGGAATGAAGACAATCCCCACACCCTTTTAACAAGGACACTCTCTCACAACAGCTGGACCAATGTGTAAGCACCAGCTGGGACACACACTGCTCCATGATGCCTTGATAATAGCTGCTCCAGTAGGTTATTGCTGTGGTATGGGAAGATCTCCTGCCTCTGAGAAAAAAAAATGAAGATCTATAAGTGGAGGAGGGCTTGATGGTCATAGATATGAAGAAAATATGTGTGTGTGTGATTATATATATTTATCTCTCTCTCTCTCTATATATATATATATATATATATATATATATATATATATATATATGTAGGTATAATTGTCTATATCCATGTGTGTGTGTGTGTGTGTATGTGTGTGTGTGTGTGTGTGTGTGTGTGTGTGTGTGTGTGTGTGTGTGTGTGTGTGTGTGTGTGTGTGTGTGTGTGTGTGTGTGTGTGTGTGTGTGTGTGTGTGTGTGTATGTGTGTGTGTGTGTATACATATTCTGTATACACACACACACACACACATATATATATATATATATATATTTATACACACACACACACACACACACACACACACACACACACACACACACACACACACACACACACACATACAATATATGTATACATAATTGTATAAGCTCATTGATATCTTGAGTTCTGCGATTTCACCCCTTGGAATACCAAGAGTAACCTCTGAGTGTAGGCAAAATATGTAGCAAGTCCGATGCTGTGATGTCTCACAGTTTTCTTTGAAGTCTGAGATTGTAGAATTTTATCTGTAGTCTATATGTGGTGACTTTGAAGTTAGTGCATGTAAGTAGCAAGTGTGTGGGAGTGCAGGGAGAAAAATCCCTGCCCCTCCAAAAAAACAAAATAATCAAAGCTGTTAAGAATTTTGAATACTGAAACTTGTCTTTATGGTCTCAGTATTTCTGGAATTACTGTTGTACAGCTCACTGTTATATAATGGAAACACTTTGCATGCATACTTTAGTGTCCAAGTACATTATTACTTCATTCCAGGAACAAGAACAGATAGGTTTAATGGTTAAACCTCTAAAGTTAACTGTAATCAAGTATAATAAATAATGGCCACAGTAATGTATTCCAATTTGCTAATGTCAGACAAATGTACTACTGACCTAGAGCCATATCAATGATAATTTTAAGAACAGGTATGTAACTGTCTGGGCTTTCACACACATAACCTGTCTATATCTGTCCCCCCAAAACAGAGCCTGTCTTTTCTTTATGCCTCTGGTGTCTGGGATAACTGTGAAAGAAACTTCATCATAATAAATACATTTCAACGTGTTGCACTCAGACATGCACAGACCCAGAGACACACACATACACTCTGTCTCTCTGCAGGTCCCCTGCCCAGTCATATAAGTGATTATTTTAGCAGTGACACTTAACTAAATTTGCTTTCACACACACAGAACACCTTTCACACTTTTCTCCTGAAAACCTAAGTAGCCACATTTTCTGTGTACACTTTGGATTGTAGATTGTGAGGAACATGAAAAATATCATGCCCAGATATATTTCTACTTGCTTCTCTCAGATATATAGAGTACACCCTCCCTGCTAAGCCATATAAATTATCTTTTTTATCAGAGATAATTAACTACATTTGCTTTTGCACACATAATAGCCCATCTATCCCACTCCTCACAACAAATATCCACACTATCTATGCAGACATTTGATGGTTGGTTGTGATGAATGTGGAATAAACTATGGCCAAAGTAATACATTTCCGCTTCAGTCTCTCAGTCACATACACTGCAGAACACGTCAAGCCATTTTGTTGATCATTTCAATAGTGATAATTAACTGTTTTTATTTGTGCATACATAGTCTTCCTATCTGACCACCCCAATAGCCACTGTTTCTGTGTACACTTTTTACAGTTAATTATAACAAATGAGAAGAAAATTATTGAAAAAAATAGTATATTTGTGCTTGTTCCTATCAGGCACATACAGTGTAGAATCCATGAAAAATCATATTAATGATAACTTTAACAGTGATAACTGTGTTTGCTATCATGCCAACAGTTTATCTTTCCCGTCAGTAACTTTTACCTGGATGATTGTATTTGACTCTGCCAGTTCAGTAATGAAAGCTGTTTGGAATCAGTACAGGGAATTCCTCTGATTGTCAATATGTGATAGACTGAGCCCTCTGGCTCACATCCCCCTTCACTAGCTTTACACATTTACTAGTATTTTCATTGTATTTTTCATAAAAAATGCCTTTCTGTGAATTGCATGCAAATAACTGGTTAGCGAAAAAGTCATGCAAATGATTGGTTGCAATCGAACCAATCATTTTGCAGACTGTTTTCAGATGAAATATTGTTTTACTGAAATCCAGTGAAAATATTGGTGAATATGAAAAGCTGATGAATATACTAAATTAAATAGACATGCATACAGATAGATGGACAGACAGATAAACCATCAAGCAAACAAACAAAATAGCAAGCAAATCAACAAAGAAATAACCAAGTAACTAACTAAATACGTAGTTATTGCAAACCATATGCAGGCGGGACTGCGGTCCACCTGTTGAAAAGGCCAGGAAGCAAGTAACAACTAGAGAAACAGTCAAATAAAGAAAGGCTCGCAAATGAAATTCCCCATTTCTAGATGCTGTGCTCTCAGTGAACAAGACCTTTATCATGTTTGCATCTTGATTTGGCATTGAGCAAAATGTATCTATATGCTCACCCTGTACTGACAACAGCCTGCTTACTAGTGGGCAAAACTATAGTTGTTAAAAGTGGACCTACATGTCTTTATAAGAACTTGTGGGAAATAGCTTGCATTTCAAAAACATACACATTGTTCACAGGAATTGATGTGGACAGAGACTGTGGGCATTTAGAATAATTTTCTATTTTGGAAATTTAACAAAAGGCTAGTGTAAGTAAATTCTACAGAGCCAAGTATTATATTTTACTATTCAAAACTGTGTTGTAGAGTGAGTTGTAATAAAGGGACAGAACCTGAGCATGGCATATACAGAAATCACAAAATCAATTTAAAATCATTTGCATTACTATAAATGCTTACACTGTGTAAGATGCACCACATCCAGCTAATTTGTTTTGCAAGTACTGAGAAAAAGTGGTAAACTCATTTGCATGTGAGATTGATAAAGGGAAAATAACTAGCCCTTTATCACATTAATAGCAAGGACCTACACCCGCAATCAGTCGTGAGGGACTTTGGATCCCAGGTTGATATTAATCTGACTTTTGACCACCATATTGCCTCCGTTGCACGGAAATCTTTCGACATGGCCCACCCTATTAAGAAGGTATCTCATCCAGGAACAAGGAGGTCATAACATCCCTGTATTCTTCCTTATAAGACCCATTATTGAGTACAATGTCCATTTCAGCATGTACCTCACAAAGCACATGCAGCAGCTGGAGACACCACAGGGGATCCTCACCAGGAGAATACAGGGCCTCAAACATCTACCCTACACAGATAGGCTAAAAGCCCTGCCTCTCTATTCAGTCTAAAACAGACTCCTCGGAGGTGACCTCTGTCTGGCATACAAAGCAATCTCAGACCCCGTCTTGATGGATCTGCTGCATATCTACAAGTCAAGCTCCACTCGATTAACACACACACAACCTCAACCTGGTCTGTGACATCAATAGGACTTGTTGGGACAGATTTGTGTCCCAGAGATTTCCCATGCTGTGGAATAGACTCCCTCTCCACATCAAGCAGAGTACCTCATTAACTCTTTTTAAGCGCAACCTGGAAAACTGGATGGAGAATAGAAAATATACCCCGGGATTCCACCTGTGTCCCTGCTGGACAGGGGCATCAGTTGCTGACTTGTTGGAACATGGGATAAATTCTTGGCTAGGCTTGTAAGGGCCTCAGGAACAATCGCCTAGTGACTTCCTATAATCCTATTTTCCTATGATCCTATGATCCTATGAAGAATCTAGTGAGAGATAATGGGGCGGGGTTGCTTTCCCACAATTACTGTTTTGAAGTGTGCTTTAGAACAAATGATACAATAATGACATTTGGCCTTGAAAGATATGCAGAAACAAAATTTGAAGCATGAACAGTGAAGAAAATATCAACCTGGGAGAAGAATGTGACATAAGGATTTTATCATCAATGGGATATTGTCTGCGCCCACTGATGCAGTGTTCTTGGCCTTAGAGAGAGCATTAAGGACCTGTTCCCTATTGATGCAGGAAGAGTTATATTTGATATTTCCCGAGGGAAGGTTGAGGGGGAGAGAAGGGTAAAGCAGCAGCTGAATTTGGTGGCCAGTAGGCTTGCTATATCTTCTGTCTCAGTATAGGTAGTTCCATTTACAATGAGCTCTGCACTCAATTGTGTATTGCCTTTGAGGGTAACTTAAGCTTTAGCTGTCTCAGTGGAGAGACACTAATTTTAAAAGAGCAAGATATAGTACTGTTAGACTTGCTGCAAATTGTATTTAAATACCTTCACTTGGGTATAATGTTTTAAACAGTTTTACTTAGGTACAACGTTTGACTTACTGTAAATTGTAAATAGCCTGTATACAACTGCTGATTTCTTTCAATATGCCAAATCATCCTTGTTGCATTAATTTAATTCACACCATACTACAGTCCCTGTTTTGTAGCCTACATTTTCATACAGTTTTGTAGTGTTTAGATTTTTCTGCCTTTTATACTCTTTGGTTTGTTATGATATTTCATTTCTCCACACGGTTGAGTGGCATTCGAAAGACATGCATGAATGGGCGTGCCTTCTTTGAAGGTTGGGCATCGAGCTGGCACCTTGGCACTGTAAAAATCTACTGCCAATCATTAGCAGACTGGAGTTCCACTGTGGTGACCCCTAACCGGGAAAAGCCGAAAGAAGAACAACATTCAATGCTCAAAAAAAGCAAACAAAAAAGTGATAATTTTAGAGCTAATCTAAAATGATTTTAACTACAAAAAAGTAAGCACCTCTGCACCCCTAACACCCCACTGCTAATTATATATACCAACTCCGAGATCACACAACATTGGGTAAGAATAAATTCCCTGATCCCAGTGCAATGTGATCTAGCACAGAAATCAGTCAGTAGGCTACAACACAGTAAAATAGCACATTCACCTTTCTGACCATTTACTCTTATTAACTATATTAAAATAGAGAGTTTATTTATTGTGTCGAGGACGTTAATTATTATTCGATAGTAGTTCGAGTATATAAGGTCAGTGTCTGATTATGATCAAAATACCTAGAAGTTACCAATAATGTTAAGGTGTATCGCAGTTGTGGTAGGAAATTGATATAGGGAATAATACTGAACAATTACCACTCCTACCCCTATGATTTTTTGACCTTTAGATTTGTCTATTCACTTAATTATAGTTCACCAAAACAGATTCACTCTTCTGAAAGTTCACTCATAATGGACTGCCATTGACATAAGAGAACTGGAACAAGATGGAGTATATTGAGTATCTTGAAATAGATGAAGTGTCCGCAGCACATCATGACTAAATGAGAAGAGAGGTTAGGGAGGAGTATTTTAGTAGACTGGAGCTTGTAAGTTACCTATCAGAGTATGGCAAAACTTCATACCTCAGGCATTTGATACTGTGCTAACTAGACACACTGTGACTTGGAGAGCATCTGTCTAAATTCATTTTATAATGGTAGCTTTTTTTGCACTGCATAGGTGATAGCAGGTGTGAAAATGTATGTTTCAAGATCAAGTCTCATGGAGAAGGGTTATTAAAATGCTTAAACAATATAACATGGAATATATGTAGTGTCAAACAGTTTATCAAAGCATTGCTTTTGATATCGGTAGCCAGAAACCATATTTACATCCAGTACAGCTATCACAGGTTCATAGATTTAGATGTCTGTACTAGGCAGTTAGCATCAAAGGTCATAGAAACATAGATACTGCAGTTTGCTTATTATCTCTGAGCATAAGACCTTGACCTGTGATGAATTTATGGTTACCAATCCACTCATCTGAATTAGATTTAAACAAAGCAAGGGATCTGATATACTTTATATGGAGTTAGAGCATATTCCAGAGGTAGAGGATCATTTGAGAGTGATACCTTTCTCTCCAAAAGGTCCTGTTTATATTGGGGTGTAGGTTAATGTAACTAGAGGTGTTATTTGTAGTGTGTGCAGTTTTATGAACATGAAGAAGGTCAGGCAGCTTAGGTTCATTTGCCACATTTCAGGACAGACAGAGATCAAAGAGGAGTCAACAGCAGACACAGAAGAGTGAAAAAACATATACACATTTCCTGTAGATTAAGGAGCTCATATCAGAGATTATGTTAATGAGGAAATATTATATTTTTATAACTGAACCATTTGCTTGGATAGGTAAGTGCCAAAGGAGGCAATACATCTGTTTTATAAGGGCAGTCTTGGAGAGGGACTTTAAATTGCTTGGACCTGAAAAATATTTGTTAATAATAATAATAATAATAATAATAATAATAATAATAATAATCAAAATAGTAATGTATTATTTAACTAACCTTGTCACGAAAGGGTAGATAAAAATAAATAAATAAATAACTGTGTTTAGCAAAAATATTCCTAAGGAGAGTTGAAGCAACCTTGAACTCTGTATCTGTCCCATCAAAGGACAGTTGAAAGAGAGTTCATTGTCCAGAAGGAGGTTCATGTCCACACACATACCCGAGTCTTGAAAGACAATGGAAGGTTTTAGCTGGGTGTGATTTATGTGATAGTTGCAGGGATATTCTAGTTTCTGGGGAATTACTATGGTGCATTTTGTAGCATTGACTTTTAGTCCATGGTTGAGACAATTTATGCAGTTAGACACTCACAGACAATATAGTTGTCATTTGAGCTGTTAATGACAGCTCCAAGATTCAACATCAGTCTATGGATACACTGAGTTAGGAAGAGTTACAGGACTGCTGGATAGTGGAGTGCAAGTATTTTGCAATCATAGTATTTATTGATTATGTATTTCTTTACCATTTTGTAATAGGGCATCCTAGAATATTCCTCTGTATGAGTTATTTTCCTGTATTTCACCTTTTCCTACATTAAGTCATACACAGTGATTGTGACATCACAGGAGCTGTTGCTCTGACAAATGAAGCATAATATTCTATGTTAACATTCTAGAAGATATTTAAGTACTACTGCAGCATCTTTATAGACATTTTGAAGAATAGTAAAACGTAAATAGAAATGAAAGTGTGTAAGTTATTCAAGCTCTTCACTGGTCCAAGAAGGTACAAGACCCAGGACACAAATGCAAAGAAGATGAAGGTATGTGCATTTTTTTAATACAGTGTGCTGTGGGAAGTAATTGTTATGGTTTAACATCAATCTTATTTTGCACTGCCAAAGTGAAAATTCAGAAGTTCATAAAATTGTCTTAGTGTGGCCTATCATATTATATAGACAATTTGATATGTTTTAGAGTATTTATCATTGTTTTTATTTAATGCTTCCTTTTTTTACTTTGAAAATCAAACATTTAAAAAATATTCATACTCTGTAATATCTTGACTTTGGACAGTTCTTGTGTTCTAATCATTGTACTCTCCTGTTATCATTTACATTGTACGCATGTTAATATACTTGTGGCATTTGGAAATGGTGGCCTCTTTCTGTCTACATACTTGTTGTACTCTCAGTTTTATTACACAAAGACTGTCAGTGAGAGCAGTGATGGCTCCTAGTGCGTACATTACAATGCTGGTTTGACACATGATGTTAAATGCCTCATTACTATCATAGGGTGATGGTGCTGGTGGTTTGTGTTCTACATCAAATAGCTTTATGCTTTTTAGTAGCCCTGGTTCATTATTTTACAGTTAACAGAAGTAGCATTATATTTAACACATTCATTTTATGTTGCAGTGAGCTTATTTTAATTCGTGAACCTAATTCTCACACCATAAGTGCTCTGTTTCAGTGTAGCAGTGGCTTAACACTTAATTTCAGTGTTGTATGTCAGTGTATGTGTGGTCATGTGTGTATTTGTGTGTGTGTTAATGTGCAGTGTCAGGTGTACTCCCTGTATATTAATGAATCTTAGAGCATTTGTAAGCTGATGTCAAAAAACAGCTAAGCCAGTTAATGGGTGGTGGTTTTGATCCAGTAGCCTGTTGATCGCAAGTACATCTGTAGCCTTTATGTTGGATGGGTTCAGCAGTTCTACCTGGTGACATGAGCTACACATAATGAGATAAGACTTACGCTGAATTAGCATTTCATCTTGAGCCAGTGATAATGCAGCAGGAGTTTGATTGATTGATTGATTGATTGATTGATTGATTGATTTTTTTGCTCTCCAAGTTCAGTTTACCCTGCCGTCATACATCACCAGACAGGATGTAACCTTTCTAGGGGGCACTTGCCTTACTAGATCTCACATCTTTCCATCATCCAGTTGGGATCATACATTGTCAGGATGTGATCTAATACAGTTTGGATTTTTATATCTTGAAACTTCGACTTTATCTTCAGTACTGTTCTGTGTAAAATATACAGAACTAGCAGCCTGCCTTTAACTTCCCTTATTTTAACACAGGAGACAAAAATTTAATTTGTTCTAGATTTTCCAGGGTTTATACACAATTAGCATTTGGGGTCTATTATTTCATATGTAAAATCAGCCCACCGTCCTTCCTTTTTCATTCCCAAGTGGAAATGAGTTACATTTTAGCTTATGTTAGCTTTTAGCTAACTCTATTACTATAGCATTGTTCTGCATTATATACACAGCTACCACCCTCCTATTCTGCTCTGATGGTGGGTGGAATTTACTTATGAATCTTGTGCCAGCATATGTATGGACCTTTCACACTTTTCTTGATTAGAGAGCAGGAGGAACTCAGTTATGCATTAAGTTAGTTTTCAGCCGAATCTACCACTAAACACGTTATTCCATCCTCTTTTCCTATTCAGCTGTAGCCTTACTTTGGTTATGCATCAGCTTATGCATGATTTCAAAGGAATTTATCTCCTTGTCCTTAATGAATTTTATTCAAACGTTTTTGTTCGCTATCCTATTTTGATTGGAGGAGTAGCCTATTGTTGCATCTGTTTATCTGAAGCATCAATTGATATTATCCTTTTACTAAATTCCCTGAAATAGCAGGAGAAAGGATAGAGTCTTATTGCAATTTTTACCTCAAAGTAGTTCATGTTATTGAGACAGTTCCATTTTCTTTTTCTGAAATAAGGTGAAAGTTACGTGTTAATCTAAGCATACAATAGACACACATACATACACGCACACATACAAACACACACACATACACACACACACACACACACACACACACACACACACACACACACACACACACACATATATAGGGTTTACTATTATAAATTTGAAGCCCACAATCCTGAAATGCATAATTCTGGTAACATAATGTAGAAGACCAAAACACTAAAGACCACAGTGTTGAATTTCTGTACTTGTCCCATCCCCACAGGACCTATGTTAACACCTGTTCTTGGGTTTACACTGGCAGAGTTTTTCAATACTCAGGATTTTTAGACTTTCTGGTATTCAGCTGACATCGCACACATACTGAAATACATAAGAGGTTATGTTCGGTTCTCTGATTGTAACCATGTTGTTATATGTTTGAGACATGGATGTCAATAAATTCACCTTGAGAGCAAAATACAGAGCCATGTTTGAGTGAAGGAGCATCCCTTCCTTGAGACCTGACCAAACAGTGCTTACAATCTGGTCTTGTGCTACAGAAGTGCTTTTTCAGGTTTATTTTTTTTTTTTCTGATTTTTGAGCATAATCATGGCACTTCAAGTATTACTTCCACAAGGCACACTGGAACACACACCAAGAAATCTCCAAAGCAACTCCAGGCAAAAGCAGAACTGAAGTCAAACTCGTTAAGCAACAATTTATTTCCACAAAGCTTTTCGGTCAACTGATAGCTAAACTTCTTCAGACAAACAGAGCAAACAACACCACACCCATATATACATCTCCCTTTACAAACACATGTTCATAGGTTCATAGATTAGTACTAAGCTAACTGCCCTTGCGAGCCATGTTAAGCCTAGCCAGTTATCCCTTGTGAGACTCAAACCCTGCACCTTGTGTTTGTAAGGCAAACACCTTAATCATTAGGCCATAACTTACATTTGAAGGGACTATACCATGAATAAGACTGCAAGTTGAAAATAAAAAACTTTTATACATAATCAATCAAATATTACCCACTGAATAAAAACCAACATCCTCAAATGCTGGACATGTAAAAATCCTACTTAGATTAATATAAAATAAACCTAATCCAGTAAAAAATCAAACAATCATAAAATGTTACCAAGGTTCACATTTCAAGATTTATAAAAACCTGCTGTTAATATAATGCTTAAATCTCATACGAACATGTAGACAAGTGGAAATAAGTACACGCCAATATATGTGCAACTACCATCAACACAATCATCAGATGGCCATTGCTCTATCTCAGTAGACTTCTTAATTTCAGTATGCATGAAAGAGAAACCTTGTCATTAAGACCCGGAGCTCTGTAAGAATTCAACCTCAGCTGACAAATCAATTCCTGTCTCTCTAACAGCAACTGGTAAGGGCCCCCGTTTATATCTGATGTAGTTTGATTTAAAACCCTAAACACAAAAGAGTGAGTGGGATTCTCACTACAATGTTTGGCCAGGGCATTCTCTAACCTAGCCTTCCTTATACTGTATACATGCTCATAGATCCTTTCTTTCAGCTTCCTGTCAGTCTTGCCCACATAAAATGGGGGATAAACCTGACAGGTAGCAAGGTAAACTACAGACCTCGAAGAGCATGTATATCTTCCCTTTATCCTGTAAGTTTTATTAGCAATTGAAAAACTGGCCCAAGTTGCCAAGTGCCTGCAATAACTGCACGCCTAACACTTAAAAGTCCCATCAATCCGGTGACACATTCCACTATTCATTTCCATGATACTCTTTAAGTTATAACCATTTCTGCAAGTGACGTAAGGTCTGTCACCCAATTTATTTATTATGTCAGAATCAAAACTGAACAAACCTCAGTTTCTCACCAGGATACACTTGATTAAATCTGCCTCTATACTGTAAGGGGTAATAAATCTCATCGTAAAACTCAGCCCATTATCCTCCACATTATTTTCATCAATGGAAACAACAGAGAGGGAGCCTGTGTTAGTGTAACCAGTACTAGACATCATGGTTTGCCCTGTCAAAATAGGTTTGTAAACTCCCATTCTTCTTTTGTTTTGTACCTCCTCTATTTTTTCCAAAATCATTGACTCAGGGTAACCTCTCTTGGTAAACATGTCCTTCAAAACCTCACATTCTTCAACAAAACTAACATCCTCTGATACCATCCAAGCAGCATGAACCAATTGTCCCTTGACTATAGATTTCTTCTGATGTTGGGGGTGGGCACTAGAGTAGTGGAGCATTGTGTTAGAATATGTTTCTTTACGGTAGATGCTAGCCACGAAACACTTATTTATCTAACATATTGTCACTTTGTGATAAAACACAACTTATCATCTTTTCAATTTTACAAAATATTCTTTTATTTTAATGGATGGAAATTTTAGGTATTAAAAGGTTTTTATATTCTTATTTGATCAGCATATTGTTTTACGTTAATTTTTCTTGTTCATTTTAACTTGTTTTTATCAGTGGCGTTTTTAAACAAGCTGTTTTGAATATTTCATTGATATCAATCATTCATTGGTCAACTGTCTATTTAATCAGGTATAAATGACTGGGAATACAACATACACAGTTTTTTGGTTCTGAAGAAGGTGTTCGAAAATGTACTGTTAGTGTTAAGCGTTAATAAACTGCTCCAGTGTTTTGGATACTTGATTCCAGTCTCATTCCCTTATTTGGTTCTCCATTGCGAACTATTGTGTGTGGTTACAGTTATTTTTTGCTCGCTTTTCCATCTCTTTGCTGCTTTTTGGTCTCGTTGAGATAGCGGAGGTACCAGGGGCAGAGTCCAAAAATGAATTCAACAGTGGTGACAAAGGAGAATTAAGGAAAGTTATCGGTCAGCTTTCCCAGTTGGTGGAGTTATTGACGCCTGTGTGCCACTCAATTGTTTCCCTTGTTTCTGATCGAACTGTAATATCTTGGAGGAACATAACGCAACGTAATGACTCAATTCCTAATCCGGTTTTTGACTTTCAGAATGCCAACGGTACAGCTTCAAATGCTAATGCCAATGGTGAAACCAATGCTTTTGGACAACATTCCGACGATGAATTCGATGAATTTCCTCAACTTTTGCGATGTAGCAGGACCATACAGGGTGAAACATCAAACGGACACAACATGGATTCTCGTGGACAGTCTAATGCTCCTAAAGAATGAAACAAACAGAAAAAAACAAGGTGACTTTTCTCATATTGGCAATGTTATTGATTATAGTACCTTTTTGGAAAAGGAATTTTCCCTCCATTCTTCGGCTTTAAACTCTGGTAGTTCTGAGAGTGTTACGCAAACTTACAAAGAGAATTTGGACTTATTATTTTTTTATATGGACAAATTTAAGAGATTGGGGTGTGATTCTTTATTTCTGAATGAATGTTTAAAGAAAAATATAGTCCCAAAAGGCTTGCGACTTTGGAAATTCCCTAATAGGGTAGAAGAAGGTTCAATATTTCACAAAGAATTATTACAAATATTTGACAATTGTGGTTTAGAAGTGGTGAAAGCTATTATATCAGAAAATGAGAGGGTCAGAACTTCCCTACTAACTAAAATGAACGTGATTAACACAAATACTATCAATGATCTCATGTTTACTGTAGAATCTGAAAAAGTGTTGTATTACAACATTTTTGTACAGGTTGAAAAAGAATGTATCAACAACATGAAAAGAAAGGTAGGGAAATTAGAAAGGGACATCAGAGAATACCGTCTTGGGACTGCTTATCCTAAGCCTATACCCTTTAATGGTTTTCATAACCAAATAGACAGAGATTCAAATAGTATGACACAAGCTGCTCCACTGAATGAACGAGAAAGGCAACAAGAATTTGATGAATGCAATGCTGAAGTCCCTTTAGAGTTCTTTCCCCCTCTCTGGAGGTCCGACAGGTTACGCAATCGGAACTCGGTATCTTACAATTACAACCCCAATCATTATTACAAGAGGAATTACAGAACGTAAAACAATCTGAACCCCTTACAAATATACAACAGCGTGGGAATACTTTTGAGTTCAACAACTATAAAATTTTCAATTATAGTTCTATTGATATTCAATTAGATCATTTTCAGTTGTTTTCAAAAGGATTCAAATTCATCCCTACCAGAAAAGCTAGTGTTCCTAGGGCTATTGTTGATTTGAAGTTGTTTTCAAGAAAACAAAATTTAACACTCATTTTTCAGGATCAGGAGACTACAGCTCACATGACTTCTTCACTCAAAAAGAAAAGTTCTTTCAATCCCCCTTTGCACCCTCAGTTGAAAAACTTGGAGAATTTATTAGAAAGGGAGATTAGAAATAACATAAACACACACAAAGTATTTTCAAACTTATCCAGTAGTGAAAATAGTTTATTAAATTCTTTGAAAAATAATAGAACTATTAGAATTATGCAACCGGACAAAGGGGGTGGTACGGTCTTGATGGACATGATTTTGTATGAATCCAAGATTAAGGACTCTTTACAAGATACATCCAAGTACTCTAGAGCTTCTATTAATGAGGTAAACATTTTGAAATCAAAAATCAATTTGCTCATCAATGATTTGTTGCTCGAAGGCTCCATTGACTTAGATATGTGCAATTTTTTGTACAATAAAAATCCTAGGGTTCCTACAGTTTTTGGTATCCCCAAGGTCCACAAAGACTCTGATGATCCACCTCTACGTCTAATAGTGGCCTTGGAGGGATCCATCACCACCCCCTTAGCCAAATTCATTGATGTGAAATTGAAGAAACTTTCCTATTCGAGTCCCACTGTATTAAAAGATTCATGGGATTTTCTTAGGCAAGTAAAGCCCCATTTATTTTCCAATTATATTATTTTTGTTACTCTAGATATAATTGATCTTTTTGGAAGTATACCACATGAAACTGGTCTTCAATGGTTGGAAGAAAGTATGAGGGCAAGTGGTAATCTTTCCCCAGATGACTTCAGGGTTTGTCTCTTATTCTTGGAAGCTATTCTTAAAAACAACTTCATGTATTTTCAAGGAGAATATTTTAAACAGGAAAGGGGAGTGGCTATGGGGGCAAAGTGTGCCCCCACTTATGCCAACATTATACTTTCATGGTGGGAGAATTTATACATAAACAATAGTGTATTTGCTAAGAGTTGGGTTCTGTATAAACGTTTTCTCGACGATATATGTATATTTTGGAATGACACAGAAGAAAGATTTTTTGAATTCCTTACATATATCAAGGGGACAACAGAATTTTTGGATTTTACTTACACCTTAAACAAACATGAGTGTATTTATTTAGATGTTTCTTTGAGAAAGTTTAATAACATATTTTCTTCCAGAGTACATCGGAAAGAAACTTTTTCAAACTTATCCTTCACTTCAAAAGTGGGCACCCTTTTTTTCAAAAAAAGAATCTTGTTAAGGGACAGCTGGTCAGGACTAGCCGTATGACTTCAGAAGACTCTGAATTCATCAGGGACAGTTATTTTGTCATGAATATGTTCAGAGAGAGGGGTTATCCTGACCATTTAATTAATGAGATGTATTATGAGGTGCAGAAAGGTAGAAAGGGAAGATTTCTTCCTATTTTGGGTCAGGAAGAAAATGTCTGTCTTCATTTTAATTCTCCCGAAACAAATACTAATAATTTGGAACAAGCATATATTATGGATTATACTGGGGATTCATCTGTTATAAAACAAATAGTTAACAGAGAATGGGATAGGTTTAAACAAATTTCAGACTTGCAATTTGTCAACTCCCAGCCTTTAAAATTTACATACAGGAAAGACAAGAATTGTAAGAATCTTTTGGAGTTTGGGAGTGGTAATCACTCATTAAAAGAATCTCGTAGAGCGGGTACATTTAGATGTGGCTTTTGCTCTCAGTGCCAGTATATTCATAATAGATCTGATTGAAATTCCCAGTAGAAATAGGCTAATAAAAAGTTTTACATATTGTAATTGTAACACCATTGGAGTAGTTTATCTTGCCACATGCCAGTCCTGTTCATCCTTTTATGTGGGGAAGACTGACAGAAAGTTAAAAACTAGAATTTATGAGCACTATTATGAAATGGGAAGACAGAATACTAATAATGCCCTATTTCGTCACTTACAAACCTGTAATCAAGCTCTTTTTCATTTTTTTGTTTTGGAGGTAGTACCCAAAGAGGTGAGGGGTGGCATGTGGGAGACTAAATTAGAATATAGGGAATTATTCTGGCAAATAATTTTGGAGGCTACAAGGGCACCAGGTCTGAATGACATGGTTTCGCTCCTTCCTGTTCTAAAATTAAGAGCAGCAAAATTATAGATAAGCAAGTTTTTGGTATTTCAATTTTTCCACCAGATGGCGACAGAGTACATGTTGTTTGAAATAAATATTTAAGGATCTAACATATTTTCACTTTGTGATAAAACACAACTTATCATTTTTTCAATTTTACAAAATATTCTTTTATTTTAATGGATGGAAATTTTAGGTATTAAAAGGTTTTTATATTCTTATTTGATCAGCATATTGTTTTACGTTAATTTTTCTTGTTCATTTTAACTTGTTTTTATCAGTGGCATTTTTAAACAAGCTGTTTTGAATATTTCATTGATATCAATCATTCATTGGTCAACTGTCTATTTAATTAGGTATAAATAACTGGGAATAAAACATACACAGTTTTTTGGTTCTGAAGAAGGTGTTCGAAAACGTACTGTTAGTGTTAAGCGTTAATAAACTGCTCCAGTGTTATGGATACTTGACTCCAGTCTCATTCCCTTATTTGGTTCTCCATTGCAAACTATTGTGTGTGGTTGGATGTATATGTCTCAGTAGAAAGCTCATGCAATAATCCATTCGGCTTCTGTTTTTTTTTTTTTTTTGGTTAAGTCATGTTAAGAAATATCAGCTGATAGTACAGTTACTACTTAAATAGTTAATCACAAATTAAAGAATATGCAGGACAAGTTCTCTTTCATAGACACATTTATTAACACACATATGGGAGACCCAAAGTCAATATAGGGAGTATCCCCAAACAAAATAAATGGTGAGCTTATATATGCTTAGATAATACTGATACTAAATCGACTAGGTGCACCAGTAAACAATAAAGGATTTACATATATCAATCAGGTAGTTCCCCGTAAGCATTAAGACACACCTGAATACTTATTTCTAGGTAGAAAGAGAAAATCAGACATAAGTCCATATAAGGACTCATTTCCCTGACTACATAACTTTTTGATCATAGTACTTACTTACTCTGTGCAGTCAATCGCATACTCTTAACCTTCAATGTATCTGCTTTTGAAATTTCACATTTTACAATCCCCCATTTGATGCTGATTAAGCATCACCATATAGTCTATCAAACATTTTTCCATAATTCAACATTACCATAACGTCTGAAATCTCAGCATTGTTGCACATATTTACTTCATTGCTTTTATCTTTAAAACTGGCATATAAAACTTTGACTGAGCTTTTACTGCCTTGGCAGCCAACAGTTTACAAATCAATGTATTTATCAAAAACAGAACCAGAAAGCTCATTAAGGCAAGAATAGCAATTAGCATTAGTAGTTTCAGTATGCCACCACCCCAGCTGGAGAATAGGTTGGTCAACCATGCCCATGTGGAACTATCGGCTTCCTTAGCCTCCGACAGTTCCGACACCTTCTTGATGTGCTCCAAAAGGCTAGTTATCTCATGTTGATTGTCAGGAATAAAAGTACAACACTCCTCATGAATTAAAGCACAAGTAGCCTCTTTAGCTGCAAGTACAAAATCAAGATCCATATGATTTTGAAGGACCACAGCTCTCATGGCCGTCAGTTCATCAGTTATGAGTTCTAGTGCTGAAAAAATTGCGTTGCTCACTGTTTCAAGGAGTTTTGACAGTATTCTCAGTTTCCAAACTGATTTTACCGCTCCATAAGAGGGTATCATACCAGCCCAAGAAATGACATCGCCCCCAAGGTCTATATGTACTAACCCTTTAGTGCTGGGATGGGTAAGATCTTGGTGGTTGATCCAGGATGCATCCACCTTACTCGCAAGGTTACTGGTAGCCTTCACTTCTCGAATATTTTAGATTTTTCCCCGGGGTAATGTGTATACATGTCATATGGCTGGGACTAAATAACCCAGAAAACACATGCCAGACCAGTTCTCAGGTAGCCATTTGTATGCTTTCTTTCCACAGATAAAATAGCCTCCATCATTCAGTATTACCTTTGAGACATTTTCAGAAGCTTTATTGTTAATAACAGTGTGAAATAAATACATTGAAGCCCAGGTCAGGTTGCATGTGGGTGTATTTAGAGGGATTATGTAATTGCATGACATCTTCAAAAATCCATTCCTGCCAATGAAGTAGTTTGTGCATGTTATTTAGTCTCTTTGATGTCACTTTCTTTCTGGCCATACCCTGTGGGCACAGTCTCCAGTCAGAAAAAGACACTTCTTTGACCCTTGATTGATTTGCAATGGAAGATAGAAGAACCTCCTGGCAGACTCTTATGATAGAAGTGTCACAACTTCTCCACCCCACTTTTTTGATCCATTCTGCTTGAGGCACAAAATGCCATGCCAGTGAAAGGCCAACAAAAGTGACACAGTCTTGTTAAGATGTGATAACAATCCCCCAGTCAGATTAGTTAAAACAGGCTGGTACATATAAGTGTTGAGGGGAAATCTGGTGAATAGAATGCCATCATGAGCAGTCAGAATCACAATGCAAACCTAACAATTACTGACATTGAAAGAGGAGGCATACGTTAACTTGAAGGCATGATACATGTTAAAGGTTGGGTGCCAACTAGTGGCTCATTGGTGAACATAAAGGTGTGGGGTGGTCACAAGACCGGTGAAGGTAGCTGAAAAAAGGAATGGCCAGAGTAGCAAAATTAGGAGTACAAGAAGTGTGCTGCAAGTACACGTACAATGTTTCTGAGGGAATACTGTGGCCCACAAGGAATGTTTAGGTTGCAGTTGTACAGTTATATCAAAGGGATGAAGTGTCTTGAATGAAGAGTCAGTTGAGTCTGTCAGGAGATGCACAGTACTGGAAGAAGCTGTGGTTATGGCTAAAAGGATAAAATAAAGTTCATGGCTTTAAGAGGGTGGTTTAGTGTGGTTTCATGTGTGACGTGCAACAGGTTCTGGAATATCCTGAGCTGAAGAGAAGGGAAGTGGTTGTTGATCTTCTGAAGGCACAATTTTCTTGACTTGTGAAACATGCATCCAGTAAAGGATCCTTGTAGTTGAACAGCAGAGGAGATAGTAAGTATGAGCAGGTAGGGCCCTTTCCAATGGGGCTGCAAGGCTGTTCTCTGACTGAAGGATTTAACATATACCCAGTCGTCTGGTTAAAGGTGATTTTCCAGGTCAGGTTCAGGTAGAGTTTGAGCTTGTATGACCTGACTGTGGTGATGCTATAAAACAGAAACAAGAGATTTGCAGTAGGACAATAAATTAGCATCATGTAAATGATAATCAGAAAAAGGAGGTGGCAGGGTGAGGGTTATACGAATAGGTCAACCCATAATAATTTCATGTGGAGAAGAAAGACCCCTGGAATGATGAGTTTGGCCTCACATGGAGAATAATACTAAAGGCAATGCTTGTACCTAGGTGAGGTCTGTTTCTGCAGTAAACTTAGATAGGCATACTTTGATAGTCTGATTTGCCCTTTCAATAATGCCAGAGACTTGAAGTCTATAAGGAGAATTAAATGGCAATACAATACTTAGCATCTTGCAAATTGCTTTTGTCAAGCTGTGAGGTAAAGTGTGCGCTTCTGTCAGAATAAATATGGCATGGTACCCCAAAACAGGGGATGAACTCAGTGCATAGATTTTTAGCAACAGAAATAGCATCATTCTTGGCACATGAATAGGCCTCAACCCAGCAGGAGAAAACATCAATTATAGTAAGAACATATTTAAAATGTGCAGAAGGAGGTAGTTCGATAAAATCCCGTTGTAGGGCACAAAAGGGACCTAATAGTTTTTGTAGAGGCTGGAGTGGGACCTGGGTGCCTTTCAAAATGTTAAACTGTAAACAAATTGAACAACTTGACACAAAATGGAGTACAGATTCTGAAAGACCAGGTGCATACCAATTGCACTGAATCAGTTTAATTAATGACTTCTGGCTGAAATGAACAGGAAGATGATAGGCACAGATCAATTGGTGTAAAAAGGCTTTTGGTGCTACAGGGCACCCATCTGAATGTCTCCAGATGGAGTCTTCGCCATGCTTACAATTTGCATGTATCCACTGAGTCACCTCAGAATCTGATGCATTGTTTTGTAAATTCAATAAACACTGATTTGAAAATGTTAGGGTATGCAACACCTGTTGAAAGACACACAGTTGCATTGATCATCCCTCAACAGAGATGGAAAGATTAGCTCGTTTCGCAGACCAGTCTGCCATAGCATTTCCCTTACTTTCAAAAGAGTCATCAGACTGTTGAGCTGCAATTTTAATAACAGCAACTTGTTTTGGCAACAAAAGACATTGTATCAACATGTTGACATAAAATGCATTTTTTATAATAGTACCACTAGATGTAAGGAATCCATGTTCTTTCCATAAAGTGCCAAAGTCATGTACTACACTATGTGCATAGCAGGAGTCAGTATATATATTGACTGTTTTGTCCTTGGCCAATTGACAGGCAGTGGAAAGAGCTACTAGTTTGGCTACTTGAGTTGATGAACCAGGTGGTAAAGTTCCAGTTGACAATACACAGTTTTGTGAGCAGACCTCCCAAGCAGCTGATAGCTGTCCATGTTGGTTGCGAAGACAAGACTCATCAACAAAACGTCTTTAAGAGTAAGGCGTGAACCACATGAGGGACAGCTAAAAAGGTGTTATGTCCTAAGGTAATGGAGACTGCAAGGTCCACTAGGACAGCTGCTGTTGTGACTGCCCTCAGGCATATGTGGTAGCTAATGAATTTCCCATATGCCTGAGGGCAGTCACAACAGCAGTCACAGCTGCTGTTGTGACTGCCCTCAGGCATATGGGAAATTCATTAGCTACCACATCCAACTGGGTGCTAAAATATGCTATCGGCCGGTACCCGCCAGTGTGTTGTTGTGCTAAAAGACCCAATGCCACATTATTTCATTCACTACAGAAAAGAATAAATGGCTTTGAGTAATGTGGTAGGCCTAGGGCTGGTGGGTTGGATAATTGTACCTTGAGCTGTATAAAGGCATTCTCATGTTCCACTGACCGTGAAAGAGGCTCGAGAGTATCTTTTTTAATAAAGCAAGTAAGGGCTGGCTAATAAACTGAAAATGCGTGTCGACTTGTAAATGAAGAACCAAGCCAGCTCCATTTTAATGGACCAGAAACAGCAATAAATAAAAACTGAAGATAACAGTAAAAGGTGTTGTCACTAAGCGCTTTCACCTGTATAAACAATCAGGCATCATCAGAGTAACAAAACCTGTCTGAAGTTTCGGCTTTTGAAATAACTCAAAAAGCCCGCCCCCAAGTTAGAACCAATCGCAACTCAAACACAATCATTAATTAAGTAAATTGTTGTGTTTGTAAAACCAGTGTTGTGTAGAAATAAAAAGTACCCACATACTTACATGAATCCCGGGATCAGTCTACAAATGAGTAAACAAGTGTACTAATGTACAAAAATACAAATGTATGAGTAGGTATATAAATTCATACTGGTATGCAGAAAAGTGTGTAAAAGAAATATGTATACATCAATCCATTGTATAACACTAGAAAGTTATTGTTGTCAACTAAGGTTGTTCGAAGATATGTCTCCCTTTACAATATAAGTGCAGGGATTGGGACTTCTTGTAACGGGAAATACCCTTTTTCATCATCCTCCTCGGATGAAGATAAAGAAGAGGTGTCCTGATTAGAGACAGGATTGAACTTATCTGGTCTTAAATATCCTTTTCCAGTATCAATGAGAATTGGGAAGTGCCCTAGCGGTTTCCATGTGGATTTTGAGCCCCGCTTTTTTTCACCCTTAAAATATTTAAAAAACATTAAATTCAGATCCCTAGATCTAGTGTGTATCACTTCTCCAGTATAAGGTGTGGATTCATCTCTAAGCTGAAGTCTGGGGTCAAGTTGGTCTGTGCTTTGACTATCTGCACCATCAGAGGTAGACATAACTTGGGAATCACTTACTGTAGGTGCTAGCTGATCCACACCTTGCAGCAGCTGTGGTTGTTGAACAGTATCATTGGTGAGTTGCCGGACAGGCTGGAGTAGGGAAGGTTGTTGCACCTGCTGCTGAGGTGGTGGCTCATGCACCTGCTCCTGGCCTGCTATCTCATAAGCAGGTGCAGCCGTTGGTTGGGGTGGAGTAAAAACGTATTCTTCCTCTGAGGAGTCAGTTGAGCCTATATTTACCTGACTTAAGGCCACTACGGGTACAACCCTTTGTATGACGGGGTCTCTAAGGGTTTACCTTCTACTATTCCCATCTTTTATGCTGTATGATTCAATGCCTTTAATTGCCCTTATTTGTCTTGATTAAATTTTAAGCTCCTTACTATGGAGTCATTTTCCTTATCTTATGATTCCACTTGCCAATCATTAAAAGCCACTCCAACATCCTGACGGTACCCTTTTTCCTTTTTCTTTTAGTTTCTTTTCTAAATTAAGCAGCACATTTTTGTCAAAACTGCCATTAGCTGGGAAGCATAATTTCCCATCATTCTTGGTGAAATTAACCCAATGATTCATTTTTCTCATTAAACTTTGTAAAACATTTAGCCAGCCAGAGTTCCTCTTTCTGGCTGTAATTCTTTACCCACACTCACTCCCATGTTAAAAGAAAAACCTCTGTTTGTTGTGTTTTTTTTACACCGAACTACAGTTGGTAACCCACACTCACATGTATGTCACCAGAAGATTATCGTGTAACCCCCACTCTGTAACACTGTTTAAACTATTACAACGTAGTGACTGGAAGTGTAAAACATCGAATTGGTAACAATCTTTACTATGTTGTAGCATCTACTGTTTAGCTAAGCAACCTGTACTGCGTAGTGACTTTTTGAGCAACCTACTATTAACTGTTGCTTGGCTGTAGGAATTAATCAGTGACTTTGAAACACTCACATGCTGCTGTATATGAGAGTAAATGGATGCTAGTTTGGTTTTTGTAGAGTGAATTATTTTACAAAAGTAGAGTAAAAGTTTAAGTTGCTTCTTGTTGCTCACCCCCTCTGAGGCCTTCACTGATAGGTTTCCACTGATTGCCTCTCTGGTATTGCTGGTTTCTTTGCATTCCACCTGGTTTACACCCCTTGAGGTATCCCTCTCCCCCAATACTAAGTCTATATTACAATCCTGATGAGTATGGAGCCCTCTTTAAATTACTAGTCTCCCACCAGGACACAAGTGCTCTTTAGCAATTGAATTCTGCTTGCTGGTAAGCCATTAGACCTCAGGAATTTGTTTAAAGTGTTCAGTTTTGTAAAGTACCACTTACTTTTTGCTGTATTTGAATCTATACAACTAGTATTCATTTTTCCGATTCCTGACTACTGATCTGCTTATTTGTTTATTTAACTGGTTGAGTCTGACATTCAGCAACAGTATTTTACTGTGACAGTACCACTGCAGCTATGTTGTCTCGATGCAACTATGCTTTACTAAAACTGCTGTTATAACCGTAATGTAAATCTAATTGACTTGGTGTTGGAGTTAGAAACAGTGTTTACTGATTTAGCACTGCAGTTGTGTCTCTGCTACTGATTCAGCTGTGCTGTTAAGTGTTTATTTTACTTTTTTTTGTATGCATGGAATAATTGGCTGATAAATGTATAGTGAACGATTTATTAACCTGTTTCCAAACTAAGTTATGGCACTGTGATGTGGTAACTGCTGAAGCACTCTCAAACTGTAGTAGTAGCATCTATTCTCCTGCTTTATCCACACTATCTTCAGACTTGTATCCTTTGCACCCTCCTATCTCCTCATTACTTCCTTTAACCTATCTTTGTCTCATTCAACTAGCTTCAGCCTCTCTTTTTTTTCTTTCTTTAGAGCACACTCAAGCAACTCTGCAGTCTGCGGCTACCACCCCACCCATACAGTCTAAAAAGGAATCAGTACTGAAGAACTAAACAAGGATATACATTTTGAGCCTTAAGAGCAGGGTCAGTCCACCCAGGCATCTATTTGCATGTGTTATGAGAGTGAAGCTATAACATTAGCAGTGTTTCTTAGTAGCTCTCAGTGTGCTAATAAAACTGACTGTTGAAGCCTTGTGTCCTCCCTCCCAGCTAGTGCAGTAATCCTAACTGTCCAATAGATAGTATGCATTTAATTCAGATCTCTGTGATTGAATTAATCATCAAGCAGTGATTTCTGTCTTGGTTTGTATCACTTGAGCCTCACCTGTTTATTTGCATCTCTCTACATTCCCCTTCATTGCTAATGTATCTCTCTACTCTAATCTGTGCACAAACTGGCTACTAATAAGCAAGTCAATGTGAAGACACACTCCCAAACTTAATAAACTTTGCTGTCTCTTCCCTCCTTCACTTTACAGGTGGAGTTTGAAATATTACTAACCCCCTCTGAGGCCTTCACTGATAGATTTCCACTGATTGCCTCTCTGGTTTTGCTGATTTCTTTGCATTCCACCTGGTTTACACCCCTTGTGCTATCACCCTCCCCAATATATTAGAATCCTGCTGAGCATGGAGCCATCTTTAAATTACTAGTCTCCCACCAGGACACAAGTGCTCCTCAGAAATTGAATTCTGCTTGCTGGTAAGCCATCAGACCTCAGGAATTTGTTTAAAGTGCTCAGATTTGTAAAGTAACACTTAATTTTTGCTGCCCATTACTCTTGTCTTGGTGGGCTTTGTCCCGCTCCATTCACCCTCGCTAACACTCGGGCTCTCTCCGCTCCCCTGCCCTGCCCCCAATTCCCTCCCACTCCCACTAACTCTACATTTATAGTAATCACAACCACACCCACAGCTCAACCTGACATCACCTCCACCAATCACAGCTCCTGAAGTCAGATCACATTACACCAGACCCACTTGCTCCACCACAAAATACTCCCAACCACTCTTATTTCCGCTAGGCATTATTACATCACAAAACACTACTTACCCATCCACATATAGTGCAACCCTATAATTCCTATCCGGATCTATATTACATCGTCAAACTTCAACAAGTCTGAACAATGTAATTTTGAACACTAATCAATGATAATTAATGTAAAACTTTATTCGAGTAAAAAAATATAAATAAAATACCATCAAGCACTTTCGCCTAGATAAATACCAGGCTTTTTCAAGATAATCCATTTTTCAAATTGCAGGTTTAAATACTTCAGCAGTAAAATCATGTGACCAGTTTGTTATTAAATTAGATATGCAATGAGTTTTTTAAAGCACTAGTTACAGTTTAGAAATAAATAAGTAAATAATAAATAAGCTATGCATCAAATTGTTGATAATATTCCAAATAAAATGCGCTTGTGCAAAACTCATGTTAAGGACATCATAAAAGACTTAATAAAAAACTTTATAGAATATCTATGAATTATCTTTATTTTTAAATTAATATTTTCTTGTTTGTTCTCTCTACTGTAACTGCTGATGTGCTGCATACCACTGTAAAAACATGTATATTGTAATTTGTGTGAATTCTGATCATGTCTAAATATCTAAATGTATCTGTAATTTTTCTGTGTGGAGCTTTTCTCCCCCGGCCACTGCTGAAAAAGGGCCTTTTCAGCTCAGTCAGACACCCTCTGTTAACAAATGTAAAATAAAATAAATAAATAAACCCGGGATTCATAAAGCTTGTGCCAGGCACAGGAGTAGCGTCGGCGATCTAGCGCCAAATATGGCCGACGAGCGATTCAGGTATGAGCTATTTCCATGTGCACTACCAGCGTACGCAAGAGCTGTGCAGCTCCCAGCACATGTAAATGTGCTTGAAACCTGGTAAACCACTGTGCGAGGTGCGCACCACAGCTGAAACAGGAAGGATACGGGAAGACAATAAGGAAATGCTGCAGCATGGTAATTGGAGTACAAATGAGTAATTAACACCTAGGAACTCACAGTGGGCCATTGACAACAGCTAACAAGGCTGCTAGCAGCTACCTGCAGAACAGGAAAGGGGAGGTGCCATACAGCAAAGAAAAGAGAACTGTCACAGCAGAACAAAGCAAACTTGCAGTAGATCAGCTAAATAACACATTTCCCAACACAATCCTGGGTTGTGAAAGTACAAAACAAGAAAGCCGGCAGCTGGATGCATGCTGGATGCATGCCTGACAATGGGAGGGGAACCGGGATGAAAAGTGAAGTAAAGGGCAATAGATGAATCACGGCAGCCAAGTGTAAGTCAACACCAAAGGCCCCACAATAGCAGTACCTTCTGTAAAACCAATAATTAAGATACTCCGCAGCTGGAATTGCACATACACACCCAATTACACCAGCATCATCCATTGCACAATAGTATAAGGTGTAAAAGCCCCCCACACACACTTGTGTATTCCCAGACACTCTGCACCATTGGTGCATGCAGACGGGGAACTTTTAATATGTACATGTTAGGGGCCACCATAGCTTTGATTCACCAGCATGTGTTGGAGACTGACGGTGGTGTGGAGGATGATGCTGACAACCATCTCAGGCACTGGAGGAGGAGAAGAGTGTTCAGACCAAGGGTAACCTACCAGAGGCTACATGATCTGGAGATAGTAGAGCATTACAGGGTGGACAGGGACATCATACAGCAACTTGTTGAGCTGTGCCAGCCATGCCTCAGAGCCAGAAGTAACAGAGGGAAACCCATACCAGTGAACACGAAAGTATGTGTAAGCTTGCGAATACTAGCCACAGATACCTTCCAAAGGCCACCTGGGGATATCATGGGGATCTCACAGGCATCAGCATCTAGGGTACTCCACTATTTCCTGGATGACATGTTACCACATGTCAATGAGCACATATTCTTCCCACGAATGCAGGAGGAGTTGGCCAGCAATATGCGCCTCTTCCACCATGTGGCAGACTACCCGGAGGTACTGAGTGCAAAAAACTGCCCGCACATACACATCAAGTCACCACCAGCAGGGTAGGCACTACATAAACCGCAAGGGATACCCATCCATCAACTGCCAGGTCATGTGCAATGCCCAGAGCATTATCATGGATTTGTGTGCTGGCAGTCGTGGAAGCTATCATGACTCCCACATCTGGCATGCCTTACAGCTGTATCAGGTATTTGCAAGGGGGGGACATCCCATATGGCCACCTGGTGGAGGATGCTGGCTATGCACTGGAACTGTGAATGATGACTCCCATCAGAAATGCACACACAGCCACGCAAGAATGTCATAATGAGGCACACGGAGAAACCAGAATCATTATAGAGTGCATGTTTGGGATACTGAAATCATGGTTCTGTTGCTTGGACATATCTGGTGGAGCCTTGCAGTAGTCTCCAGGCACGTGTGCCCACATCTTCATAGTATGTGCCATGCTACACAATATGATCCTGAGGAAATAGCTCCTGCAGGGACAGAATAGTGAAGGCCTTCACAGCCCACCACCATTGCCATGTGACCCACAGGCACAGAGGGACTCAGACCATGAACACCCTGTGCTAGCCCCAATAGGCAGATGGAGGCATGCCCAGTATGCCCATGCTTTGGCAAAGAGGGAACGTACAGCACACACACTGACAGTGTAGGGACTCATGGACTGACACCCTTCTCCACCAGCACACACAGCAAACATGGATGGCACACACACACGACCACCTATAAATTGTCATGTATAGGTGATCTACTATGTGCATCCTACATAGGTAGCCCTCAACTATTGTGCACACAACTGCCATTGGCACAAGGTAAGTCAATACCTGAACAGTAAATTAAGCTATCAGCATGTGTCCATACTGTATGTAGAGGTTCATAGATACATAGGTAGGTACATGTCTAACTACCTGAGGCCACTCATAAGCATAGGCAAAAAGTGTCTGCTGTCGTCACCCCATCGATTAACTAACTGTCCCTCTGTGGAGCAGATCCAATTGCAGGATCCCTGGGGTGTGTCCACTGTTCCTCACCCACTCTGCAAGGATTCCCTGGAGTGTTAGTGAGGGGTTTTATATAATATAATCAGGGATGTAGTTCCAAATAATTGGGAGTATCCCTGACAAGAATGTTCTCAGATGTTTACATGTTACATAGTATACCTTAAACACAGCTTGCATATGTAGGTAGTATTCCACAGAATAATAAACATACAGAAGACACAACCGCTGAAATGTGCGTTAATCACCCTTGCACTAGCAGTGCCTGCTCAAAGAGGTAAAATACCACTGCCAGGATTAGACCACGCAACCATGTACACAATCTTCACAATAACATACCACTAAGATACCTGAGATGTACCAATGGCAGTTGTGTATACTGACAGGATAAAACACAAAAGGTAGGAATGTGTGGAAATAGGACAAACCGGCATGTACCCAATGAAAGGTGTATGTTTTATATATATATATATATATATATATATGTATATATGTATATATATATATATATATATATATATATATATATATATATATATATATATATATATATATATATATATATATATATATATATATATATATATATATATATAGATAGAGAGAGAGAGAGAGAGAGATATATATGTCGATATATGGGGATATACATATATATGTAGATATATAGATAGGTTAACACCATCTACATAACCATGGAGGTACATATAAATGGAATACCTACCACATACCAACTGCCTGACATACCGACGCGTGTAATCCCGAGGCTTAAAGTCCGAAAGAACACAGTACCAAAACACCAGATGCACGAGGTTTAAACTCATGATGTTAAGGGACAGTTAGTCAGTGCTTCTGGTGTTGCAGTTCAGGTAGGTTACTGTGTGTAAGTGTGTTTCTGAGGGCTGTAGTGTGTGTTCTGAGTGTGGTGTGTGTTCCTGGGGGACTGTAATGTGTGGGTGTGGATTAGCTTTGTGCGTCTGTTTGCAATCTAGGAGGTAGAATATTAAAGTAGGGGGGTGTGGGGGGCACAGACACCCACATGGGAGGTTTAGGGGGGCTTGCCCACCTGCTCATACGTAGTGTAGGATGGTTTGTTTGGATATGGTAGGTAGCAGTGTGTCTGTGTGTGCGTGTGTGTGTGTTCCATGTTCATGTTACTTTTGAGAGTTACTGTCGCTGTCGGTAATGTGGGGTATGGGAGTCTGTGCCCAGTACTGTGGGCATTGGAACTGTGTGGTTTCCCGTATACAGCGGTTGAAGTGTTCATATATGAGTATAACATGGACCATAGCAATCACACATTCCACCACAACCAACCTTTATGAACAAAGGATATGGAGAGTATATGCCTATACACTATTACAAATATGTGCTGTGGACATGAGCCAATGATAGGGTTACCACCTGTCCCACTTTGCGAGGGACAGTCCCTCTTTGGGCGGTTGTGTCCTGACCAAATATATTAAATGTGGCAAATGTCCTGAGATTGTAGGACATAATTATGTCCCATATGTAATGTAATAGTTGCATACAATAGTTCTTTCTGTATCTAAAATACCTACATATTACAATAAACAGGATAAGCAACTAAACTGATACAAGAATACGCTTATATTTAGGCAAGAAAGGAAAGTTCTATCCCTTGTATTGACCGTGGGTTTGTGTCGGCCTGTAAAATCTGATGTGTGTCCTGAAAATGTCCCACTATGACCATATGAAAAGGTGGCAGCCCTAGCCAAAGAGGGTCAGTCACCAACACGACTATAATGACTGCAAATACCTATGACAGAAATACACAGCTTTCATGTAGCAACACTTTATTACATTCTGATGTATTGCCAAAAGGATTCAAGGACTAACATCACCTGCATCCTATACAGGAACCACTTAACAGTGCCTTAATGAATCAGCCTGCAATTACCATAGAATTAGTCCACTAAAGGATAGGTGTTCAAATAGGGAAGGGACCCTCATGCACATTTTGATTATGTACAAAAGCAGTTCCTACACACCTGCATCTGCTATGCACACCCATCAACATCACCCCCACACCCAAAGAAATTACAATACAAACTGTAATAAAATCACAAATCATTCACTCACTGTACGACATCTGCAGAAGCCTTAAATACCTTGTCAAAGACACACTAACATGGCCTTATGTGAAATAGTTACTGTTATACAATGGAGCAGCTGCTGATGTTACAGGGTTTGTTTGCACTAATCCCGTTTCAGAGGGTTGTGTGTACACCGGGAAGTGTTACCAATTACTGAGTAACAGCACAGTATGATACACATGTACACCAAATCAAGGATGCCTGGTGTGCACACTGCAAACCACATAACAGTTCATGCATAGCCATACAGCCTTGAGCTACCCAAACATCCTTGCCAGCCTGAAACATCTGCAGATGTATCAGGTGCAAACAAACACTGCATAAGTAGCAATGTTCTGAAATATTACAGCTGTACTCACATGTAGAACATCATCGTCTAGCCATTACACACAATCCACGGGAGTCATGAAGCTAATATATCTCTGTCAGTCTCCATATAGCTGTTGAAATACATCACAAACAACACATCCAGGCCACCTTTCTAGAAAGTAAGGCAAATGGACAACGCCCAAAAGAAGTACTCAGTTATACACCACTGTTGCCATGGTATCGGCTAATGGAGTAGCTGCACAGCTGATGTGCATCTAATTAATTACTTTGGAACACCAATTGGTGGTCAGGATAGCACATGTTCCTGATATTTAACTAGAAAAGGATGGCTTATCACACATTCAAGCCATCCGTATATACCAGCAGAACGTTACAAAAAAGACTGAAACACAAACTGAAAATGATTGAATCAACAGTCAACGACACCTCGGGTTACTAATAAGGTATGCAGAACACTCAGTATGTCTGTGTATTTAGTACCTGTTCTGTAATATTTAAAGTGCACGCAATCCATATAGTGGAAACAGTTATCTTGTAGTGATGTATTGTTGAGCATAGTAACACTTGTAGTATTTATGTGTGTGCTGCTGTAGGTCACAAGGCAAACACTGCATACACCTCAAGGGATGCTATATAATGGCTTTGAACACAAATATTCCTCACCAGCCACTGTCAGTGGCAGGACTGGTCCAACAAGTATGTGCTATAACAGGGGATAGTATATGTTGATATATTGTAACGGTAGCCATATGTATGGGTGTATTACTGAGAATAACATGTCGAAGGTTGGCCCACTGTGCAATTATGGTTTGCATTGTGGGATATTGTGCCAATAACTGTGTAATGTACAGTATTGTATGCAGATATGTATTACAAGTTACATAGCATTACTGTTATGTTAGGCAAACATTAGTTATTTCTATTGGCATTTACAATACACAATAACAGGATACATATAACATGTAGTCACCCGACAGTTTATCAGCATGATAGCAAAGTAAAATGGAAGAGCTAGTTAACTATCCATGTACATAAGACATGTAATAAGTGCAATGGTAGGTACTAGGCTGTCTTACCAAGGGTATTTATAAGCCTAGCAAGAGTGTGTTGGCTCTCGCCACTCCCATAGGTTAGTTCCATGTGCCTCTGAATGGCAGAGCCATTAGTTCCCTGTGCCTCTGTCCAGCAGAGCCACTGTAGTGATCCCCAGAGTACATGTCTGTCTCCCATCCACATGTCAAGGTTTCCCTTGAAAAGTGCTAGTGAGGGGCCCTGCTTGATGTACATTGGAATCATGTTCCAAAGCATAGGGAGTGTCCGGGTCATGAATCTATCCGTCAGCACGTCCTAGTCATTGTTGTGGTTAGGTGTATATCCCTAGAGCATGTGGCTCTCAGGGGCCTCTATTTAGGTGGAGCCTATCCAGCAGTACTGGGTTGCACATGAGCCTTGTATGTCAAGCAGAGATCACCTGTGAGTATGTGGTATGCAACCGAGTACCACTGGTGTTTCTTAGGTTGGGCTGCATTGGTCATCTGTTTGAGGTCAGTAATCCTCTTGGTGTGGTACTGTTGTGGTCTTTCAAGGTGTTGCAGTTGTCTTGTAAGGTACATCCCAAATGGGGAGTTGTATACTTTAATGGGTCTAATAAGTCATGCGTAGAGAGGCACAATGGCCTCCTTTGATCTGGATGCGAATCCATTAGAGATTAGGGGGACAACGTAGAAGTATATTATAACCACCTTCTCATTATGGGTATCAAAGGAGAGATTGCTATCCACTGGGGTTCCCAGATCTCTTATTACCTTTTCTGTATGTAGGGGACTAGCACCTATGTGGTAATCCATGGGTAATTAGTTATATCCAAAGGAGATGACTATGCACTTTTTGGCATTCAGCTTGAGGCCATGATATTGACACCAGGCATTCTTCTTGGTGCGACCCTTCCAGAGGGTGTCTGTAACAGCTGGGAAACAATTATGTCCCCTAGTTTGCAGTCATCTGCAAACCTTTTCAGCCAAAGCCCTCTTGTGCTTGCCTGTACGTCAGAGAATTATATACCGAACATGAGGGGTCCTAGGACTGAGCCCTGGGGGACGCAACTTGTAACTGGTATACAGTCGGACCTAGGGTATGCAACTCCCACTGTGTGGGTTCTGTCCGTGAGCCACTTTGCAAACCATAACATGACATAGGGGTTAATGTTCAGGTGGATGGGTATGTCAATAATACCAGAATGAGGAATGGTGTTGAAAGCCTTTGAGAGATCTAGGTAGGCTGGGTGGACCTCCTTACCCTCATCTAATGCCTTGTTAACTGTCTCTAAGAAGTCCACCAGGTTTAGGAGGCATGGTCTGCCCTTAACAAAGCCAAACTTGGAGGGGTCAAAGGTTTGGAGGTACCCAATGTCTCTGTGACTGAGATCCATGATGATGTGCTCCATAGCCTTGCAGTCCATGCTACTAATAGGTCCCATGGTCCATTGTGGTGCCACCTTTGTGGTGTGGGATAACTGTTGCTGTGTACCATTCAGGGGGCACTAAACCCGATGCAAGGCTATTATTGAACATGGTGCGTAGGTGGGGAGCCAGTACATTCTGAAGTTCGTGTAAAACGCAGCCTGCGATGTTGTCCGTTCCCATGGATGCTGTGATATTGGCTTTAGAGTGTGCAGCTTTGAGAGGGGGGAAAGGTAGCACTGAACCTATCTGCCAGGATGTTGGCAATATCAGTTGGTTCTGTAATGTTTGTGCCTTTGTGCTGTAACTCAGAGCAGATCTGGGTGTTGACATCGAGATATTTGACATAGCTATAGAATGCTTTGTGGTTGTTGTTGGAATTAGTGGCGGTTTTGTTTTTGTAGCTAGCTTTGGAGGATCTTATAAGGAATCTCACCTTCTTACTGAGGCTGACCCAGGAGCCCCTCCACACATGGGATTGTACTCTCCTTTGCAACAGTGTCGTCCTCCTGTCGTACAGTTTGTTTATGGCAGGGGACCACCAGATTGGCTTCCTTAATTAGGAGTATAGCGTCTTGGTTTTGTTTGGGATAACACAATCCATGCACTCATGTAAGCGCTTATAGAGTGCATTTGTGTAGGATTCATCAGTTGTAACAGTATTGTCAATCTGCATGGATGTCATGACGTTCAGCACGTCTGTCTTAAGAAGCATGAAGTTGGCTTTGTAGACATAGTATACTGTGGTTCCCTTAATGGGGTGTGAGGGCAGGATGTGGATATCAACGTTGTTCAGCTCATGGTCAGCTCGGACCAACGAGGGGTTGACTTCAGGTGTGGAAAACCGGTCGCTCATGTTATTAATGCCTAGGTCTAGGATATTGTTGTCCCTGGGGGGTGTGTGGATATGTTGATCCAGGGCACTCGTGTTTATGAACTCTAGAAAGCGTTGGGCTAATGAGTTGGTACAGGAGTAGTTTTCTCAGTTAACGGTGGGGTAGATTCAGTGAAACTATGTGATGAGTGTGGTGCAGTGTGAATATTTACCTTCCCCACATGATTGTCAGGGTCAGGCTTGGTTGGAGATAGCTTTACCTCCATTTTCGCTAGATAAGTGCATCTCTCACAGGTTGTAGTGTTGGGTGGTAGACGGAGAGGGTTGACTGTGTACATGAGGCAATGTCTACATTTCCTCAAGATGTCCAGATTCATCAGATAGACAGGAGAGAACACTGGCAGCTGACCCTTGGACATGCCTGATTATAAAACTAATTTCCCCTAGATAAGTGAGGAAAGGGAATACAAGAGCTATTTTTCTCTAAGCAAGTGAGAAAAGTATGTACAAAACCTGTTTACCTCTAGGTAATGAGGAAGACTGAGTGCTATAGTAATTAGTAGCTTACATAGTGCTTACAAGTTCTGAAAAAGTGCTTAGCATGATGAGTAAGCAATCCAGATAGGGTCTTGGATAACATAAACACACTGCCCCCCCCCAGCAGGTACACAATCATATATCCATGCACACCACAGAGCCCTTGTACCCACAACTATGCAGATACAAGCTGCACTCAGGCTGCATGGGACCTGTCCACATCACAGGTTGTATCATACACATATGGCAAAACAAGTTGCTCTCCATGTACACATCATGTAAAACATAGCTCCATGTCAGGCTGTGTGCACACTGTATGGTGCACACCAACAGCTATCACAACCCACAAAGGGGGAGACACCACTGATAATGGGAAGTACTGCACTACTACCCTGCTGAGTCTGGTCTGAAAGGCCATGAACCTTGATCAAATTATTTGATGTCAGGAGTACAGGTGTAGATGACAGTCAGGTTGATTTCACACTGCATATCATAACCTTGCCAGGTCATAGGACATCATCACCCATACTGTGTTCCAACTACACTCGGTATACTAGATGTACATTCCTATGTCACAGGAGTGTTTTGCAATGGGACTGCTGGCAGAACCAACACTACAGGAGGTGTCTGAATAATACATGCTCATCACACCAGTGCCAGCTACAGTAAAACAGGGTTAATTTATTGTATCCCCCCTCATTGTAGTCCATACCTCACAGACAAACAGAAGGCATCTGCCTATTGAAGTATGCAAATAACTATGACCTAGGAGCAATAGCCGACTCAAGAGTGTTGTGGACAACTTACAGAAGGGGCTTTGTGGGTGAGGTGTATGTGAGATATGGGCAGAATCTGACAGCTACATATTTAATTGTCACCCCTATGTTAATAACCCTGTACCCATGAACTACCACCTAGGCAGCGGCCAACATAATGGACACTGTGTGTAAGGGATGCAGCTGGGCAGTTGTCTTTCCTGTGATAGCTACGTCACCACACCTGTCAGGTAGTCATATGTGGCAACCCTAATAATGACAGGGTGCCATCCATGAATATAGAGATCATTGTCCAGCCATACACAACACTCAAGTGACCCATATCAGATCACATATTTCCTTTAAGGGGTATTGGCCATGTGCAGATGGCCTACACCAGCCTTCCCATTCCCCATCTCCACTATGTAGCATGATGCATACCCTGAATAAATCCATGTCCAACCCAGTGATGTTGGACATGCTACACGTACACATCTTGATCTCAAACACATACTTCATGGACATCCACCTTCCACATGCTGGACAGATCCTTGTCCCATACACTTTACTTAGTCCTGCCATACTATGCATTCCTGTCCATCAAAGCTGCACATCGCTCCCCTCTCAGACATGGTGTGATGACTGCATGGTAAATGTATCATTAACCCTGTGGATCAGTAATGTGGCACTGCTCCACCTGGCCCCAGAGACCCACCTGTCAGCTACAGTCAGGTAACTTTTCATCCTAGATTCATACATGGCCCATGGCATATAGCCTACTAGTTGACTTTGACTGTACATGCTATAGTTGATATCCATCCCTGCAAATACCATCTGGCTAGCCAGTGTCCCATGTGTATCACATGTGCAACACAGGTGATACATGGCAGGATGTTGAATTGCTGTACAGTGCCATGTAGATGTATGTGGCAGAACACATACATTTAAAATCTTATGTGAGCAAGTCTGAAGGGTCACAGGTCATGTCTGTTAAGGCAGTGTAAGCCTTTATATGTGACATATACACAACATCAATGTCAACTGCATTAATGTGGACACATCCAGCCATGTGCTGATAGGTAGGAACACCAGTACAGGCAAACAGACATGCCCACATCAAGGCAGCATCCATTTGGAGTATGAGCAATGTAATCAGGCGACACACACACATATATGGTGATAATATCCACTCACCATTGAGTGTCATGTGTGTGACAAAAAAACACTTCCGTGTCATGTAGATTTGCAAATACAACTATTTAATCGTAATAAATATGATACACATGTATGTTCAGCTGTAGCTCTGTATGTCTCTGTGAGTTACTGTGAACTGTCTCCATCATTATGTCTTCCAGGTATGCCATGTGCAAGGCTACCCCCTTTTACCCGCTTGGAGGATGAGGCCCTCATGCCATACCTACTTGACAATCATGATATCCTGTTCAGCCATGTGCCACAGGATGCACAGCAGCGGGATGCCCTGTGGATGGAACTTTTCAGGAGGGTTAATGATGTGGGTGGCCACAACCTCACATACCAGCAGGTGCGCAGACACTGTACAGACCTCATTAGGCAGGCAAAACAGCATGCAAATACAATCGCCAGGGAACAAGGTGCAACAGGAGGTGGACCACCAACCCAAGCCCCCACTCACACGTACTGAGGAGATACTTGCCAACCTGGAGACACCTGCAGAACCACATCCACAAGCCTTAACCGATAATGTGGAGGTGGGTGTCTCTCAACCACTGAGCCTGGAGTTGCCTGGTAAGTCAGTACTGCACCTATAACAACTATATTCCATATAGTTGTATGTGTCACTGTACAATATGTAATGTAACATCATATACAAAGCATGTATACACACATGCCACATAGTATAGTATGCTACTCTGTGTATGCACACATATGCATACACCATAGTATTGTCTAATGTACTGGTGTATGTGTCAACATGCACGTTGCACCCTGTAGCCATCATACAGGCGTGGATAATGCTCATACTGCTATGTTACTCCTATTTAGGTACTTTGGCATTCCACTATGACAGCAGCTCGTTGCAGGTGAGACTGTTATTATTTATCAGGCATCGTAATGCACAGATCTATCTGCCATGTGGCCATTTACAACATGTACACATAATGTATGGTCCTGTCACACTACACAGGTCGGACCTGCAATGCATCACAATGCCCACCCATGTTCAACCCTTGCAAACTATGTGAATCCCCTCACCGACATGAATTCTCACAAACTGTCATTGCCAGATGTGTGAACAGCTGTGCATACAATGGTGGAGGTGCTGTTCACTGTAAGGACATGTACTACAGATCAGAACTACACATGTGGGGAATACAAACAATACTACATAGTGGGCTGGAGTATGACCTACCCACAGGATTCACTGGTGTGGATCATAGCCCTGCTATGAATGTCACACAATGTGATGTGCTATCTTGACATGTCCATGGCATCTAGAGGCCTGGCTGCAACACTGCCTAACTAACCTGCAAACATATCCCACATACCACCCTTTGTCTGCATAACCTGTCGTCTGTGGAACATATGACATCTATGGGTGGATGTCATATGGGACAACTTAGACATGTGAAATAGATGCCCGTCATAATAATTTGGCCAACACATGTACACACATGGCCATGGAGGATGGCCAGAGACATGAAGCAACACACACAGTAGACATGATGTGCTTGTGTGTACACCCTGTCATACAATGGCTACACATGGTCCAACTATGGCCTTTCTGTAATGGTTATATTGTAGATGTGGAACACTAGACATCCTACAGGCCTGTGCACATCCTGTGTAGATGTGACATCAATCCACCACATAAGATGTGTTGAACATCTTGAGGGTGTCAACACATGACAGCAGTCACCTGTACAGTATCCACATCAGCCCACAGATACAATACATTCCCCTTGTTGGTGTCGGACATCAATGTCATACTTGCTCCTCATGTGTGTGTGTGTGTGTGTGTGTGTGTGTGTGTGTGTGTGTGTGTGTGTGTGTGTGTGTGTGAGTGTGTGGTACACAGATGTCATGTGGGACATGGTGTAATGAAGTGTTCACCATGTCTGGCCTTAGTTGCCAGGCAGCAGCAATATGGTTGCAGATGTGCAGGGGTGTCATCCGTATACCCTTCAGTGACCTGTGTCACACATTCCACATAATGGTTTAGTGTGTATACACCTCAGTGATGTGGGTCACATTCTACATTATATATGTATTGTATCTGAACACAGTCATGGCTATGAACTGTGTCTGTAACTCACACTGTATAGCAATAGAGACACCTCATGATTCCATGCAATGGCCATACACATCAGCTAAATGTGCAGTATATCTGTAGGGCAGACACACAACACTGCATTGGGACACCATTACCCTACGGTATATTTGACAGGACACCACTGTGTTAAACATGTACGCATGTCATTGCACACATCAGCAGATCATGTCATACTACATGTGATTGTCAAGGTCATATGCCACCACACATCAGGCAGGTGTACTGTTAACCTGTGCTGGTCTACATGGTGTAACACAGGGATGTATGCTAACTACTACTATGATTGTGTAATTTGCATGCCGTCTGCTATGACACATGCATGCTGTTGTGTGCAACCCAGGGATATATGATAACTACCACTATTATTGTCTAAGCTGCATGCCGTCTGCCATATCACATGCATGTCGCATGCCTTCTGTCATATCACATGCATGTGTGCCTGCTTGTGTGTCTGTGTGTGTGTGTGTGTGTGTCTATTGTATAGATTGTAATGCACAGTTCTTGTCTGTCCTCACAGGTGATGTAAGTGCATTGCCCTCCTGTGGTACATCTGATGTTAGTGTCCCCACAGACTCTAGCAGTGATGATGAACGTATGATTGAGGCACAGGCAGAGTTGTCAGGGACTGAAACTGTGCCATTGGTTGCCATTCCAGCTATATCCCCCTCATCCCTGCACAGAGATCCCATACCTGCACATGCCCCATCACCAGTGGCCATAGAGGAAGGACAGTTGTTGTATGGTAGCTTGGAACAGGAAAGTGTGGGGGCTATGGAAGCTGTGCCTGCACACCATGGTGTCAGCCAACTGACTGGTGGTGCCCCACACAGGCACGTGGCCAGTGCTGCTCGTAGGAGGACCTCTGGCCAACATGCTCCTGCAAGACAGATCGCAGCAGCTAGTGTCACCAGACACATGTTTTAGGCTGTAATGGAGGCACAGGCATGTGCTGAACGGCACAACAGCAAAGATCAGAGGCTTCAGAGGGCTGCTGTCCATTCTTTAAACAACATCCAGGCAATGGTAAATGCTCAACAGCAGATTGCTGAAGCTTTGGATAGACAGTTGGGTGACTTGGTTGGAGTCCTTGACCGTGGCATGACAATCAGCAAACGTGAGCTGTCTGTGTTGGAACATCTGGTAGGAGTGAGGCATCAGGCACATGGACGTAGGCCTGCTACATCACCTGTTTTAGGTCTACGTGCACAAGCTACCTCACATGTCCACTCCCATAGTGGTGGTAGCAGCAGCAATGCCAGAACTGTGTGTATACATACACGCACACACTGGAAACATATGTAGGACAACGCAACACACACATGCATAACATCCACACATGCCCAATTAGATCAAAGGCCCTAACCCACACACATGATGTCATCCAATGGTGCAGCCTAGGCTCTGGCAAACATTATCACCCTGTGCATATGACAATGCCTGTGCCGCATCCCTGACATCCACACCATCAGTGCAGGGACATGCTCATATGGTCTGATGCACAGGGTGAACAGACTAGGAAGATAAGTGTAGTTTACAATTGTTGAGTACTGTTGACAGGCAGCAGACATACCATGTACTATAGGTGTACAATGCATTTGGTACTGTTAACAGTATGTGTCTTGTGTAACAACAGTAACTGCATGTTGGTCATGATGTTTTGCTGTTCTCCTTCAGGTCTAATTGCACGTGCCGGGGATGTCAGAGTTTGCAGTTAGTGTCCCATATGTCAATGTGGACTACTCACAGGTATGTATGAATATACCAGCATGCACCGTGTAGCTGCCACATAACAGTGAGAATGTCCCACATTCCAAACATGTCAACTGATCCAAGAGCATGATAGCTGTGTATAAAGCTACTGTGGCTACAGACGTTACATCCATACAGGGCGACATCACAGGTGCAGTTACATGAAGTGGTGAGGTAAGAGAGTGGTCTAGCTGACTACAAGGGTAGAGGCCAGTGGGAAGTGTGATGCCTCATTGGGAAGCAGTAATACAGGTTCGCATGACAGGATGCCAACACACAACTGCACTCACACACTTAGGTATTGACACACATGTATTCAGTGACACAGTAACATACCCACACACTCACGGATTTACTGACACAGTAACACACACTCGCACACAGTTGCTGCTTATGAGATGAGGACCCCTGCCTATGTGCAAATCATCATTACAGTACTGTGCACCTACATAGCACGCCACAGAGAATACACATGTACAGGTAGTCAGTATGGTCTAAGATTGGGGATATCAACATGGATAGTAGATTGCATTGCCTGGATGGGGAGGGGTCTTATCAGTTCAGTATGGTAACATTCATCCTCACTCCAGGGACCAGACAGCCATACATGCACACACACACATACACACACTGTGGCATTCAGTATTGAATACACCTGTGTTATGCACATAACAGATACCTCACATGTGTGAGATGCACACCCCTGCCTATGTCCTGCTTTCTACATTGCAGTCTTTACAGATGTGTACACTAGTGTACAGGAGAGTGAGTAACAATTGAGATGTATTCCCCACCATACGTGATATATATGGACACACACACAACCACACATGCCAGTACTGTGAATCAAAGACATGCCTAGCTCAGGATATGTATGACAGACTTACAGCAGTATTGCATGTGTTACAATGTGTACTGATGCTTCCTTTGGCAACAGTGCTGATATATGCACACGGGACATCTTAACTGTTAACAGGTGTCAAGTGATTTACCTTTACTGTCACCTTGACCACTGTCTAAGTTGTGTGTTATGTCCTTTAATTAACAAAACCATTGCTTACCAGTTACACAGGTTATTGTAGGACTGCTTGTGACACACCTGTGAGCTGTCCTCAGCAAACATCCATCTGCAAAGATGCCTCACCACTTAGTTATTTCCACACATCTGCCCATACCTGAGGTACATCTTTCTGTACATTCAGCATATCACCATATACAGTTGGCAATGTTGAGGCTGCATTGCAACTGCATGATGTACTAGGATACACATCACCTGCATACATCAGCAACTGCACAAGCATGTTATCTGAATGCACACCACTACATGTACATGTGTGTAGGTCCTACAACCCTGTCATTTGGGCATGTTTGTAGGCATTGCAATTGGGGTACATGTGTAATGACATACATGACACATGGACTGTTGTATGATATGATAGGTGTAATGGGTGACTGGTACAGAGGGAATGTTACCTCTGTCAACATTGATATCATACCGTATTTGCTTTTAGCATTCAGCAACCATGGACCTACATTCCATGTGCATGTGTGTAATGGCTGTAGCCACCTGTTTGCACAAAGGACAACAACAGCTATGCTATTTGCATGTATGTTGTGTGTGTGTGTGGCATGTACATACCCAGGGCAGGTACATGTATGTCATATCCATACATGAGCATGTGTACTGGTGTACAGCAACATTGATCTGCTAATGCTGTAAATAACCGAGGGCCCCTGATATGTGTACAGCTGACTTGATTACAGACAATGGTATCATTGCATTGCATAACACATGATGCAACTGTCAGTAGATGGGTACTCTCTACAGTTGATGTAGAGTTTGGTACAGTCTACTGGTCAAGGGTCATATGGTGGTGTACTTGTATATGTCCTACAACATGTATGGATGTGTGTTGGTGGTCCGAGGGCATGGTGGTGTCTGAGGTTTACATTCTAGAATGCAGCATGTGACACTGTGTCCTGCACATGACTCATCTGTGATGCCTTTCATGGGGGTACCAATCAGTACATGTGAGTGGCCTCTATGTATGTGGGAACACCAACACCTGGAGCGGTCTGTACCTGTGTTATGGCCCACATGTCTGGTTCCGAAGTATATGGTGGAAGTGCTATTGTGCATTACAGAGCCATCAGCCAGGTGTTCCTCACTGTACAGATGTTGGATCTACAGTGAGCAGTTGTGATTATGGGTGCTACACATCTAGCACTGGTTAGCATAAGCATACAATGCAGTTGTCCTGTAGGTGTCAGGATGTTATCCTGTGTTTAGGACATTTGCATTGGAATGGCACTGTATGGGTGGATGGGTATTATCCCCACTCCCTTGAATCATGGATGCATGTGACATGTGTCAAAGGCCTGTCTACTTTCAGTCATGTCATCCCAGAATGACAAACACTGGACAACCCCGTACTTACAGCAGGACATTGGCTCATTGTTTTGTTCAAGCAGTTACCACCTCTAGCAAGGCTCATTGTGTTGGTCAAGCAGTTTCCACTCCTAACAAGACATCACTGCAAGTGGTGATATTGTGCTTGGTATAGGATGGTACATCTAAGGTGATGGACAGCAGCAGACGTTGTGTAAAAGAGCAGTGTCAAATATATGTACAGCAGCTTTCCTGCTAACAATGACAACTACTAACACCAGAGCCCATTACAATGTGTTCTTTACATCTACCTGTAATAGCATGGCCACTGTGGCCTTCCATGTTTAGAATCAGAGTGCATCCCAGACAGCCCTGTGCTACTAAGTGTATGAGCATGCCCAGTATAACCTTGTGTAGATGGACACATAGTGTATTCCGAACAGCCCTGTGCTACTAAGTGTGTGAGCATGCCCAGTGACACCTTGTGTTGGTTATGTGCCTCTGTATATGGGCATGGCCATTGTAACCCTGTATAGTGATAGTAGTCATCCATTCCACAGATGGGCATACTCCATGTCAGGATGGATTCCTACTTTAAACACATAGGTTCACAGGTATGTACATCTTAACTGCCAGCATCTCTGTTGATGTCCACATTCCTAGATGGTCATAATGACAGCCTTGAAATGTGTAGTCTGTGTGGCGTGACTCGTAACTATGTAGTATTGTAATAGTAATCTGTAAATAGGCAGGTGTTCCGTTCCCACCACTGTCATGTTTATGTGTGTGTGTGTGTGTGTGTGTGTGTGTGTGTGTGTGTGTGTGCGTTTGTCCCTATATGCCAGAAGACTGAAAAATGCTTTTAGACTGCTCACACTCCATACAATTCGTATACCCACCTTTGGCAGGGCTGATGATGACACCCACCTACAAATACACCTCTGGGTGTGCTGTGTTCCAATAATCTTAATGGCACATTCTGTAACTGCGTAATGCTGGAGTGTAATAAAGTAGTTAAGTCAGTGTTCTAATCCCAGACTTGCCATGTGTGTATGTGTTTTTCCCCGTCTGCCTGAGGACTGACTAATGCTTTTAGACTGCTCACAATCCTTATATTTCTTATACCTACCTTTGCAAGGTTGATGATGTCACCCACCTACAAATACACCTCTGGGAGTGCTGTGTCCCAGTAATCTTGGTAGCGCATTCTGTAACTGCATAATGCTATAGTGTAATAAAGTAGTTAGTTCGGTGTTCTAATCCCAGACGTGGTGTATGTGTGTGTTTGTCCCTGTCTGCCTGAGGACTGAGTAATGCTTTTAGACTGCTCACACTCCTTACATTTCTTATACCCACCTTTGCAAGGCTGATGATGTCACCCACCTACAAATACACCTCTGGGAGTGCGGTGTTCTAGTAATCTCAGTAGCACGTTCTGTAACTGCATGATGCTGTAGTGTAATAAAGTAGTTAGGTTAGTGTTATAATCCCAGACTTGCCGTGTGTGTGTTTGTCCCCATCTGCCTGAAGACTGAGTAATGCTTTGAAACTGCTCTCACTCCATACATTTCTTATACCCACCTTTGGCAGGGCTGATGATGTTACCCATCTACAAATAGACATCTGGGAGTGCTGTGTCACAGTAATCTCGGTAGTGTGTTCTGTAACTGCATAATGCTGTAGTGTAATAAAGTATTTAGGTCGGGGTTCTAATTTCAGACTTGCCGTGTGTGTGTATATGTGTTTGTCCCCATCTGCCTGAGGACTGAGTAATGCTTTTAGACTGCTCACACTCCTTACATTTCTTATACCCACCTTTGGCAAGGCTGATGATGTCACCCACCTATAAATACACTTCTGGGAGTGCTGTGTCCTAGTAATCTCGGTAGTGCGGTCTGTAACTGCGTAATGCTGTAGTGTAATAATGTAGTTAGGTCGGTGTTTTAATCCCAGACTTGCCATGTGTGTGTGTGTGTTTGTCCCCATCTGCCTGAGGACTGAGTAATGCTTTTAGGCTGCTCACACTCCATACATTTCTTATACCCACCTTTGGCAATGATGTCACCCATCTACAAATACATCTCTGGGAGTGCTGTATCCCAGTAATTTCAGTAGCGCGTTCTGTAACTGCGTAATGCTGTAGTGTAATAATGTAGTTAGGTTGGTGTTTTAATCCCGGACTTGTCATGTGTGTGTGTGTGTGTGTGTTTGTCCCCATCTGCCTGAGGAATGAGTAATGCTTTTAGGCTGCTCACACTCCATACATTTCTTATACCCACCTTTGGCAATGATGTCACCCATCTACAAATACATCTCTGGGAGTGCTGTGCCCCAGTAATTTTGGTAGCATGTCCTGTAACTGCGTAATGCTGTAGTGTAATAAAGTAGTTAGGTCAGTGTTCTAATCCCATACATGCCGAGTGTGTGTGAGTGTGTGAGTGTGTGTGAGTGTGGGAGTGTGTGTGTGTGTGTGTGTGTGTGTGTGTGTGTGTGTGTGTGTGTGTGTGTGTGTGTGTGTGTGTGTGTGTGTGTGTGTGTGTGTGTGTGTGTCTGTGTGAGACAAGTACAGTGCTTTGTAGAGTATGCATTCCCTGTACAAGTCGCATGACCACCTTTCTCATCCTGCTGTTGTCACCCACCTAGGTATACACCTGTAGGCATTTTGCAACCCAGTATTCACCGTAGCGTGTGCCCTAAATGCGTATTGCTGCAGTGTGATACAGTAGGGGTTTGTATACAGGATATGGCAATTGTGTGTTTGTCTGCCAGAGCCTGTGTACAGGTGGCTGTGATTGTCTTACTATTGGACATGTTTGGGAGTAGATTTTGTAGTTTTCCTATATGGTGTCCATCTTATGACACATTGGCCACCTCACGAGGAGTACATCTGTCAGTCAGCCACGGGACTCTGTTGGCAAGCCAAACCCATACATCTGGCAAAAGGCCTGGTGAACAAAGTATGCAGCCCTACTAGTAACCGGTATATGTCCCGCACCCATGTGTCATGCACAAACAAACTTGCCTAGGTTATCCTGCTATGTTGCTAGTACCATGCACATTGATGACAGATGGTAGGCATGGTGTGAATGCAGTGGCCTGCAGAGGACATGGCACCCTGTACAGCGGTACAATAGGCATATATCTGCGGCCATTGTGCCTTCACTATGTTCCACACTGAATGCCTATAACATATGTGGGCCATCAAATGTGATCCACAGAGGCCAGACAATGCTGTATACATGTGCCCTGTATGGACCCATGCTACTGACACCACGGAATACCTGTATCATATTATCCATGCAGGTGCAGGGTCAACCTTCTCACTATAAGCAGGTTTCGCCACATCAGGCCAGTATTGGCATATCGGGGATAACAGGCTGTGTACACAACATGTCTGCCAAACCAGGTACACCTGTACATGTCACTGTATAGTATTGTGGGACATGCACATCCCAGGCAATGTCCATGTGAAGGACTATCAAACACAGACATAGCATGCATTGCAAAGCTATGGCCATACACATTGGAAACGAGGATGTCAGGCCAGATAATGCAGTACCCATCTGTATGGGACATTGCAGACACTATACCCCTGCACTGCACACCATTGTCAGGTGATGCAATGTCAAGGATTACCCCTCACCCTTGTACAGCCATCCTACACAGCCAACCACTACACACCCATGAAGCAATGCATACCTGCATGCCAGTACTGGCACCCTGTGTCTGAGTGTGGGTTGTGATGCTCCCAATCACAGTCACTCCCAGTATAACCCTCATTGGCATACCAACAGATGTCAAGCACGTTCTTATGCTCTAGCCCATAGAACCTCCAGATATCCCCTGTGGTGCATGTAGTCATGTGCATTATTTCAGGGTGGCAAACTAAGTAGTTGTGTATTTGTGGCCCTGGCAAAGGTGTCAATGTGTGTCCATTAAAGTGTGTGGTTGTGGTGACAATGGCATCTGTTCAAGTGGACAGCCATGTGTGCCACTCCTAATGTATGTCTACTATATCTCTGTTGCAGATGTCACTCACCTACACACATATATGTTCTTACAGCACAGCAACATGTTGCCTTTGTGGCACATGTAGTAACGTCATGCACATGTAATAGTAATGAGTAGTCAGTCAGGGGTTTGACCCCTGTACTGTTTGGCATGTGGCAGATAATGCTTATGGTTAAGTCCCAAGCCCTTCCCTGGTGTACTTTGCCTGTCCCACCCACACACTCTCTGGTGGATGTGAAGAAGTACACCTGCACAGCAGCAGCATGTGTATTGTAAGTGATGAACATGGTCAGGTGATGGCCTCTGCACCTATTGCAGTCCTCCTCTAGCTGATTGCATGTGGTACAGCTGTGATGGTGTTCCCATAGCCATCCACATGATAAACACAGTACACTATCTAGGGAAAACATGTTGTTATTTGGCCATGACAGTCACTGTGAGTGGTACCTGGATGTGGTGTTCTGACACGGCATCACAGATGATATCTGGATGTACCTCAATCATTTTCCACAGTGGGAAATAGCCTAAAGACAGGAGGGTGATGTGCCACACATGACTACAGCATGTAAGTATAGCTATGCTGCATTGAGACTACTGCCTGTTTAACATGTGTGTGGTAATGGCTATTCTGCATATTATAATACAGACATGACAGTACTCTCTTCATGAAGGACCCCCATCTGTAGGGCCATCTGTGAAGTGGTCAGTGTGTGCAACCATTTGTTTCCTGTGTTACACACTGAACGTACATCTGTGCACAGCAGAAGCATGGTGTGAGGATTGCAGACAGTACATGATGATAGGGATGTGTTACTGCCATCGCATCCCTGACTGGACATGTGTCACATGAGACAGTGGTATGACAGACACTGTCTGGGGTTCCAAGTGACAAGCCAATAATGGGCAACTGTTCATAGCTGCAGTCACACATCTACTACACATTGTACAGATGGCATGCAGTATATATGCATGTGTTGTTCTCCCTCTGCAAATGTATACCATCTGTTGTGTTGGGTTGCTGGTGATACCTATGCATACTGTCGTAGGTAATCCTGTATGCTGTTGTCTATCACTAAGCCATATGTGGGTTTACACTGCAACACCATAGGCTGAATGTGTTGGGATGTCCTGGCAGAACCTCCTGTCCCACTTCAGCTGACCATTGCACCGGACACTAGCACATCTGGGGCCCAGCCTTCGACATCAACCTCTGTTGGCTCTGAACCACCTTCTGGTGGTACAACCATTGAGGATGGATCATGTCCGCCCTGGGAGCAGGACCAGACAGGTACATGTCTGCTGTCATGCAGTCTCGGACGTGTTGCATTGGTGGCTCACTAAGGGGTTCTGAAGCCAGATACACCAGCTCAAGGGCAGAGTGTCACATTTACAGGGTGATTCTGCCCCTCCTGGACATCCCCCAGCACTGCCTCCTTAGCAGCTGTTTAGGTGTAGTGGCAGTTGTCCATGGCTGGGGACCTCCGTCCCCCTGTTCCCATGGGCTTGTGAATGCTGAACACCCATACCCATCTGGGGTGTATCCCCCCCACATGTGTCATATACCAACCCTGTATGCTGTCTTTTCTGTGATTCTACCTATCCTCCACGACCATACCTACACTCCTTCCCCTACATCTGACCCTCACCTATGGAAACATAAGGCCAATCAGCTCCTAGGACATCATCTGCCCTATACATAGCTGTCCATTACACACACATGCCCAGTGGACATATGAAACCCTTGTAATATGCATCACAACATACTCCTGTTATCCTCACTCCTGTCCCTCAGGTGCACGATCCTGGGATGCATATCACTCCTACATGGTCCAGGTACACGTGATGAGGATGACCCCATTGTAGACACAACACTACCGGTTCCTCTATGGTAACCCCATTTACCTTTATCATGATGACGATGTTGCACACAGCACCTTGCAAGAGTACTGTTCACACATAATGATTAGACAGGTACTGTTGTGTTAATGTACATTACATGCACAGAGTGATGTATACGGCCAATGTGCAACTATTTGCATGTATGACTGACACATGTCTGTCTGAGGGAGTCTTGAGATCACATAGAGCAACACCACTACAGAATACAGGTGTCGCTGGTGTTTCCCATTTCATTAATTTTTAATGCTTTGTTGCCACATGGTATGTTCCTGATATATCTCTATATATATGTATGCACCTATATGCTAGACATAAACACCCACATATACATCTACATGATGGGATACATTCCTATACTGTTGAATGACTGCACTGTATGATATGTTTATGGTACTGTCCATTGTCTGTATATCTGCCATGGCGTAATGGTAATTCACATTAGCTGTTTGCACAGGGTCCTGGTTCCGACCCTTGCAAAGGACATTTAATTGGTTGCAGGGCAGAACAAGCCCATTGGATACGGAGGGTGTAAGGCACATTAAAGCAGTTGGGAGTGGGTGTGCATGGGTTTGCACGGTATTAAGCACTGCTGACTTCTGGTTACAGTTTCTTACAGTCGGTTAGCCTCTACATTGCTTTACCAATGCAATACTCGCATACTGGAAGCCAAACATGCTTACACCCGCTCGCTCCAGCACTTGTAAATGCACCAACATTGGTGCTTGCATCTGTCACTCACTCCCCTGGGTGGGAGTGAGGACCACAATATTACCTTGCGATGCCTATTAAATCGGACTACATGACTACAGTATCGGGAATGGCTGCCCATTAGGCGATGGCATGGCATTTGACTGTATGGAATCAGTGGCCTGTCCAGTGAATCAATCATATTATTTGTGTGTTCCTCATACAATCTGCTCCCACCTTGTGATGCCTATTACATTGGATTACATCCAGTATCGGGAATGGCTGCCCATTAGGCGATGGCATGGTGTTTGACTGTACAGAATCAGAGGCCTGTCCAGTGAATTAATCATATTAATTGTGTGTTCCTCATACAATTTGCTCCCACCTTGTGATGCCTATTACATCGGACTACATGACTACAGTATCGGGAATGGCTGCCCATTAGGCGACGGCATGGTGTTCGACTGTACAGAATCTGCGGCCTGTCCAGTGAATTAATCATATTAATTGTGTGTTCCTCATACAATCTGCTCCCACCTTGGCATGCCTATTACATCAGACTACATGACTACAGTATCGGGAATGGCTGCCCATTAGGCGACGGCATGGCGTTTGACTGTACGGAATCTGCAGCCTGTCCAGTGAATTACTCATATAATTTGTATGTTCCTCATACAATCTGCTCCCATCAGGCTGATACATGGGAATCGAGAGTCTTTAATACATACAAGTAGTTGGGTTGTGGGAGCCACATCTGTCGGCCGAGTCATGCTACCGCATACCTATTATAGGTTTGCCACCTTTTCAATTGGCCAAGGTGGGACTTTAGGGCTACCAGCTAACCCACTTTGTGAGAGACAGTCCCTCTTTAGGTAGTTGTGTCCTGCGAAAATAATCAAGACATAGCAAATGTCCTGATTACAGGACAATATTATATTCTACGTTTCTTTAATAGTTGCATAAACAGTTATTTTATATATAAAACTTCTATATGTTACGTGAAGTAGCATAATCAATTCAAATGTTACTAGAATAAGCTTTTATTTGTGCAAATAATTATAATTCTGTACCATGCATGGCTGTAGGTATGTTTTGTCCTAGAAAGTCTGACATTTCTACAGAACATGTCCCACTTTGGCCATTTGGAAAGGTGGCAACCCTATAGGACCTGTATGTAGAGATGTCAGATTTTGCAGGGCAACAAATACCCTCAGCCAGTAGAAAGGAGAGTACTTCACTGTTTTGCCTGAATAAAAGGTTATTCTTGTAGCATTATAGTTGCTTATATACTGTTTCTTATAACATTTAGGTGTTTGATGTCCAAAATAATTGTTTTATGCAACTACTACAGACAATATAGGAAATCTTTACCCTAAATCACAGGACATTTGCCATAATTACATTTATTTTGCAGGACACAACTGCCCAAAGGGGAGTGTTCCTCGCAAAGGTGGACAGGTGGTAACCCCAACCCTATTATTCTATCATCTTTCTAAGGTAGTCAGTGGAACATGTGCTTTCTCTCACTATCAGACCTCTCGTACGAATGGGGAAGAATGAACACTGAATCAGGGACACTGCATAACAACCTCAGGGACACATTTAGAAGGTTGGTGCTATTAACCTGACACATTGACGGGCCCAGAGCACATATGTATTCATACACATTGTCTGAGGTACATGCAGTTTAGGACTCTTACATGTTGTTATTATTCATTACATGTATTCCTCCACCTTTCCTCCTAATATCACTAGTTCTAGGAGGGTTTAGTTGGGACTGTGTTAGATTCTGATTCGTAATCACGGATGTCCCTGGTAATCGGGGACAGTTCAATGATATGGTCCCTATGTGTTCCCCCAATGGTTTATGGACTATCCAGTAGATGTGCTCTTAAGAGGTTTGGGAGGTATGGGCATCTGCTATACCCACAACACCAGAATCAAAGTCAATAACCGTTTGGAACAACCAAATACTCAACACAGAATCCCAAACGGAAAGTCCACACACAGTAAAATCAGCAAAATAAATCCACTGGTTGAAACTAAAAACAAGCAGTATTTAATACATTCAAATGTTTAGCGCTTTCACTCGCAACAAAGCGAGCTTCATCAGAACAGTTTGAATAAAGTCAATACACTCCATTATATATTTAAAATTGGCGCCAAAAAAGCGCTGACTTAAAGTGATATGGTACATTAAAATAGTACATATAATTTCTGTACTAGTTCATTGCATAACAATGTAATATGAATGTAAAAATAAAAACAGTATGTTAAGACATATTAATAGACTTTGCTTAAATGACAAACCATAACGTAGAAAATTAATTATTTAACATTAATAAAGGTTTTATAGTAAAATAATCATTGATGCCTGGTGTAGTAGTGGCATCTGTTAAAACTTGCCAATATAATTCCCTATAAGCCAGGTAATTTTTTACAGGTAATTTTTTACTATAAGCCAGGTAATTTTTTATATTTCCTCCTCTTGGGTTGTTCTTTACTATCTCTAAAATAGCAAACTTGAATTTATGTTCATTTCCTTTTTCCATAATATGCCTAACAAGGGCATTCTTTGTGTCTTTACATTTTATACAGTATAAATGGGAATAAATTCTTTGTCTTAAAAATCTCTCGGTCTTCCCTATATAAAACGAGGGACAGACCGTACATAACGCTATGTATACCAACATTTTAGATTTACAGTTGCCTTTAGACAAATTTATTTTGGTCCGGTTTACATTCTTTAACCTAACAAGGCTTGCTTCATATATATTAGAACACTGATTACAAGTCCCACATTTTACCGTATGTGTGTTAATCCCATTCCTAGCACTTTTCCCCTGTTCTAACAATTTTTTTATATTTCATTTTATTCAGAAAAATTGGTCCTGTTCCTACAATGTCCGATAATTCCTGTTCACTAGTCAGTAGATACCAATTTTTAATCATAATGTCCTTAATGATGTTACTAAAAGGACCAAATTCAATAATACAGGCTCTATTGAAATTTTTAGAAATTGTAGAAGGTGAAACATTAATAGTAAGGTCTTGTACATTAATTGCTCTATTCGTACCAAGCAGAGGGGTATATCTGCTTTCTCTTAGATCAATAACATAAGTAGAAATATTATTCATTAATTCTGAGTCATAACCCCTATCCATGAATAATGCTGTAATGTATTCTATTTCTTTAACCATATCAGTGTATTCAGAAGTCATTCTCAAAGCTCTGATACACTGACCTTTATATATGTTTCTCTTCACCTTTCTAGGATGGAAACTATGAAAATCTAAGTAAGAATTGGTGAATGTGGCTTTTCTAAATATCGTAGATTTCAGACAGCCATTCTCCACTGATACTAATGTGTCCAAATATGGTACCCCTTGGTTATTAACTACTGATGTAAATTTTAAGAAGTCACTACTAGAATATATGTAAGTAATAAAAGCTGTATAGGAAGAATTATCTCCATTCCACAAAATATAGATGCCGTCAAGAAACCTTGAATAGTAAGAAATTGACTTGAAATATGTGCTATTAAAAATGGTGTTCTCCTCCCAATCAAGCATGACCAGGTTAGCAAATATGGGGGCATAAGCTGCCCCCATAGCTACTCCCCTGGTCTGCTTGAATAATTCACCTTCATAAAATATGAAGTTATTTTCCAAGACTATACTCATTAAATCCGCTAATAATCCTATTCTATCCCATGTCATTTTTGTGTGTTTTCTCAAACAACTGGTGAAGGCTTCTAAGCCCTCGTCAATAGGGATACTACTAAATAGATCAATTACATCTATAGTGCTAAAAAGCATGTCTTTGTTATATGTATTAATAGGAAAATTTTTTAAAAACTCCCACGAAGCTTTTACTAAATGTTGGACGTCGTCATAAACAGGTTTTAACAAAGTGTCAATGACTACACCAATTGGAAAGGTCTTAGACTTGCTCCAAGATATGATCGGGCGAAAAGGGGGGTTTATATAATCCTTATGGACTTTATGAATCGCTACTATGGTAGCCAGGTAAAAAATTACCTGGCTTATAGGGAATTATATTGGCAAGTTTTAACAGATGCCACTACTACACCAGGCATCAATGATTATTTTACTATAAAACCTTTATTAATGTTAAATAATTAATTTTCTACGTTATGGTTTGTCATTTAAGCAAAGTCTATTAATATGTCTTAACATACTGTTTTTATTTTTGCATTCATATTACAATGTTATGCAATGAACTAGTACAGAAATTATATGTACTATTTTAATGTACCATATCACTTTAAGTCAGCACTTTTTTGGCGCCAATTTTAAATATATAATGGAGTGTATTGACTTTATTCAAACTGTTCTGATGAAGCTCGCTTTGTTGCGAGTGAAAGCGCTAAACTTTTGAATGTATTAAATACTGCTTGTTTTTAGTTTCAACCGGTGGATTTATTTTGCTGATTTTACTGTGTGTGGACTTTCCGTTTGGGATTCTGTGTTGAGTATTTGCTATACCCACAACGGAATATTACTTACATCCACTGGGCAGTCCTAATATGTGTCTGCCAGCCAACACCTGCATGTCTAGGCCCATAATCACATACCCATAGTTCCCCTACCTGCCACTACTCTACAGCACTCATCCTTACTGTGGGTGCAGGTGGGGTATGAACACACCCCTACACACTGCCCACTCTCCCTGTGTCGGGACACATGTCGTACATTGTGTCAACCCATGTGTTATCAGGCTTGCACAACCTACTGTTCCATGTACAGCTACATCGTGGTCGCAGCAATCCTTACTGGCCTTGCCTGGAAGAACAAAATTTTTGGTGTCCCACAAGGGGCACCACTGTCCATGTTTAAAGTGTAGACCTTGTAGCTCTCTCTCACTGGTAGTTTCCTGCTGGTGGTCTGGGAAGCATTGTTATATTTACCTTTATTGCGTGTCTGTATGTCTCACCAGTCAAGCTGGGGGGGTGGGAGGTAGACGTTTGTTTACTGGACCTCCCACCAACATATGCCCGGTCTGAAAATATGTTAACACCGACAACAAAATAACCGACACGACAAAACCGAAAGTTCAAAAATACGAAACTTCACATGCCCGACAAACCATAATCCTGACAATCAACAAAACAAATACCTTTCCCGAAAAACACACACACAACACAAGCACACCAAAAACCTTACAAACCTACACTAAACCTTACATACACAACTATCTATGCACTAACCTTAACCCAAACCCTAACCCTAAGGTCCGTCACAATCGCACACTTACCTTACCCGCACCCTAACCCTAACTCACTTAATCCGCCCCTAACCCTTAAGTCTGTCACTATCGCACACTTACCTTACCCACACCCTATCCCTAACTCACTTAACCCGCCCCTAAACCTAAAGTCAGTCACTATCGTACATATATGACATGCACCCTACCCTAACGTCCGTCACTATCACACACCTACCTTACCCACATCACACACCTACCTTACCCACACCCTGACCCTAACATTCATCCCTATCGCACACTTACTTTAACATGTCGGTGTTCTCAGCATCGGGATTCTCAACTTTCGGTCTTCTCCGTTGTCGATCTTCCGGTGTCGATGTTCTCATTGTCGGCATTGTGGACTTTTGGTGTTTTCAGGTAGACCCATATATATATATATATATATATATATATATATATATATAGATAGATAGATATAGATATATATATTTGTGTATGTGTATATATATATATATATATATGTGTGTGTGTGTGTGTGTGTGTATAGATATATATATATATATATATATATATATATATGTGTGTGTGTGTGTATATATATATATATATATATATATATATATATATATATATATATATATATACATCTCTGTCAATACATTCCCCGCTCAGACGCACTTACACATGCGTAATGGTGTTTATATATGCTTCACCAGCATACTAGTGCCTTATTCATTATGACACCGATACTTCACTCCAGTTATCTTGTAATCGGTATTTAGCACGTTATACAGCGGACAGATGACGCAATATGTTCATGTACGGATTGCCTATGGTAATTGGAATGTGATACAGTATGATTCAACCCATCCTTCTTCTGCACAGCCTATTATTCTATCTACTGTCGATGTTTGTATGTGCACATTCCTATTATTTATGTCAACAAATGGAATGCATGTGTTATAGAAAATGTACTTCAACATATATATATATATATATATATATATATATATATATATATATATATATATATATATATATATATATATATATATATATTACATCTGTACATACAAACATACATTTCCTATGCTGGAAGCTGCTTACATCCATGCAGGTGCACTCACCTATGCTTACTGCGAGTTACATATGTTTACTGCCGCTTATTTGTTCTTACTTGTGCCTTATTCATTATGACAGTACCACTTTGAAAGAATCTGGTTAATAGTCCCATGCAATACACATTCACTTTTACATGTTTAAATGTTGGCCTTACAGCAGAGCAACATTCATTCCACAAGGAAAATGATATGTGCTATAGTCGAACTTGAACCGTGAGTGCCTTTTCATTAGGGGGATGCTCTAACCACTACACTATTGGTGTTCTGTTTCATTCATATGTATACCCATGGTTCATAGTTACCTGAACACACACCTTAACACTTCACTTACACAGCAGGCATCCATTTTCCTGTTGGGAAAACCACACTACTACACATGCGCCATTCCTTATTCCCTACTGCTCTGGACCTGTGCCACATGTTGACTCACTCCGAGGATATTCAGACCTCCAAAGCCTATAGTCTTGGCACATACGTGTGTTTGATTGTCAGGGTGTTCATGTGATCATCTGGGTTTAAGCTTGTCCGACTGGGGACTGGAACAGCCCTGTAACCATTTGAAAGTCAGATTTCGCATGTGGACAAGGTTACTCCCACTGTTAGCAACCTACCTATAGTTAGAGATGCAGGGATTTTGGCCACCTCTGGCCAGCTATATTCCTTCGCATTCGTTATGATTGCTTTCTTGTTCCCATGTTCATTCTATGTGTGTGTGTGTGTGTGTGTGTGTGTGTGTATATATATATATATATATATATATATATATATTATAGTTGCCACCCTTTCAAATGGCCGAAGTGGGACTTATTTATAACAAACGTCAAGATTTTGCCAGTCAACACATATCCACAGCCGGTACAAAGGACAGGACCTCACTTTTACGCCTAACTGACAACTTATTCTTGTAGCATTTTAGTTGCTTATCCAGTTTCTTATGACATTTAGGTGTTTCAGACACAGAATAACTGTTTTGTGCTACTATTACATAGATATAGGACATATTTTGTCATCAAATCTCAGGACGTCTGCCATTTGACACTGTGGGTACAGGACACAACTGGCCAAAGAGGGACTGTCCCTCGCAATGTGGGACAGGTGGTTACCCAATATATATATATATATATATATATATATATATATATATATATATATATAGATATATGTCTGTGTACATACGCATGCATGCACATCTATAGGATTTAATTACTTTGATCATACTGTTGAATGACTGTGCTGTCTGCTATGTTTGTGATAACATTGACGTTAGGTATAACTGCCATGGCTTAGTGGTAAATCACATTGATTGTGATGTGTAGGGTCATGGCGTCGGGCCTGGCCGACACGGTATATTGTGTTGCTGGGCAGACCAAGGGCCGTTGGACAAAAGGTGAGTACAATACTTTTCAACTACGGTTTTCCGTTTAACCGCCAATCCACGTCACGCAAAATCCATCTATATTCTTACTGTGATACGTCACCCAATTTCACATTTAATTGCTATTATATCGTTATACAGCATAAAATTAGCAAGATATGCTCGTATATGGATTACGCATCATAAATGGTGTGTGCTGCAGTCAAACTGGCAATGTCTGCTCGATAGTTGGATGCTCTAACCACTACACTATTGGTGTTCTGCTTCATTTATATGTATACCCATGGTTCATAGTTACCTGAACACACGACTCAACACTTCACTAACACAGCAGGCATCCATTTTCCTGTTGGGAAAACCACACTACTACACATGTGCCATTCCCTACTGCTCTGGACCCTTGCCGCACGTTGACTCACTCAAAGTATATTCAGACCTCCAAATCCTATAGTCCTGGCACATACGTGTATTTGATTGTCAGGGTGTTGATGTGGTCATCCGGGTTTAGGCTTGTCTGACTGGGGACCGGGACTGCCCTGTACCTACTTGAAAGTCAGACTTAGCACGGGGACATTGTTAGTTCCACTTTTAGCGTCCTACCTGTGGTTGGGGATGCAGAGGTCTGCTCACCTCTGGCCATTCTGATATATAAGACCACTAAATATTACGGGGGGTTTCACTGCTGTTTCCCTTCACATTCATTATGACTGCTATATTGTGACCATGTTCATTCTACATATCATATATATATATATATATATATATATATATATATATATATATATCATTCTGTACATAAACATGCATATACACCTACGTTTATTTACATTTCCTATACCGTTGAATCACCGCCACTTGCTGTCATGCATACACGCTTGCATACCCGCTTACGTCTAGGGTAGCCACCTTTACAAATGGCCAAAGTGGGGCATTTTTGGGACACACATCAGATTTTACAGGCCGACACATACCCAGGGTCAGTACAAAGGTTAGAACTCTACTTATTTGCCTAAATGAAAGCTTATTCTTGTAGCAGTTTAGATGCTTATTCTGTTTCTTGTAACATTTAAGTATTTTACATACAGAAATAACTGTTTTATGCAACTGTTACATGAAATATGGGACATAATTATTTCCTACAATCACAGGACATTTGCCATTGTATTATTTTTGGTCAGGACACAACTGCCCAAAAAGGGACTGTCCCTCGCAAAGTGGGACAGGTGGTAACTCTACTTACGTCTGCTTTAAAGTGCCTTAATCACCCTATATCCGTCTGCCACTATGCGAATGTGTAAGATATATATTCCCAATAATGCCCATGGGGAGATGAGCATCATGGTCAGGTGTTTAAACCGGCTGGAGGCTGAGCAGTCTTGTGGACATCTACTGCTCATACAACTTGTGTCCAGATGTCTACATGCATCACGATCAGGTGCTTAAACCGGCTGAAGGCTGAGCAGTCTTGCGGACAACTACTGCTCATACAACTTGTGTCCAGATGTCTACAGGACTGGACATCATGTCATGACATCAAGTCTGTTTAGAACAGATACTTATCCCATGAGGGATATCCAAAAATTGTAAGGACCGATGACCTCAATTTCTTTGGCTTTACGAAAATAAGGTAGGGTTATACATTCAGGGGATACATAGTTTGCAATCCTGAGACTGCCTAGGGTGAGACTGCCTACTAGATATGAGAAGGGGTCACTATGTGCAGATATGGCTGCGCCAAGCTAGCAGCCCGAGTATGGGTGGTTTGGGTGGACGTTCAGGAAGGGGGGGTGGTGTGCTGTGGGGGGGGGGGGTGATGGGTATTCAGTTATATATCCAGGTGTGTTGGGGTTGGATGGCTCAGTTCAGGCCAGACCATTATGTGGGTATGTGCCGGTAACGTTTCTGTACATGTGTATCGCACATTTTAATGTTCAGGTTGTATTGCGGATGTGAATGTCCGTTCTTTGGTTATCTTTCTGATTCACTCACTGCTCTCTTGTACACCTCCAGTTCACCTATTGTGCATCCAACCCAGTCTCCCCTTGGTGAATTATTACATTACCCATCACCCCCCACCCCCATATTCCACAGACACCATCCATCCTTTCTCTGGTTGATGGCCCATAGCACATTCAACAGAACACATTGCGTACACTACATATCTCTGATACCAATATGGTTGTGAGGACTACCCTAGCATTTCTGATCTTCCACATGCTGTACTTCACGCACATAGGTACATGCAAATACTTATATTTCATGACATGGTAGGTAGACCCGGGGAATACCCATTCATCTTTGGGCCGTCCTGACAAGGACAACTTGGACCACGAATGGGCAGATATTGGGCGAATGCTCTGACCATTGGTAGGGTTGCCACCTTTTCATATGACCAAGATGGGACATTTTCGGGACACACATTAGATTTCACAGGCCAACACATGCCCATGGTCAGTACAAAGGATAGTACTTTAGTTTTATGCCTAAATGTAAGCTTATTGTTGTAGCAGTTTAGTGGCTTATTCAGTTTTGTTTACTTGCTTATTCTGTTTCTTGTAACATTTAGGTATTTTACATATGGAAATAAGTATTGTGTGGGACTATTACATAAAATACGGGACATAATAATGTCCTACAATAGCAGGACATTTGACATTTATAATGGTTTTGGTTTGGACACAACTGCCTAGAGGGAGACTGTCCCTCACAATGTGGGATAGGTGGTAACCCTAACCATTGGGCTAGGCTTAGCAATTGGCGGCGCGCTAACACAATGCATTTTGCTTCCACTTGGTATAACTATCGACACTACAATGGAATTCGGGCACAGGATTTTAAATGTCATTTGTTCGAGGGACAGGGACTCAATATTCAGCTACGTGCCTTTGTGTTTACATTTTATTTTGGTGTTCACAAAACTGTCTGGTATGCTTTGTATACATTTCAGTATCCATGGACACTGACAGGAGTGATTACTATTAGAGGCAGGCTGTACTAGTCAGCATTTTAGGTTGCGCATATGCAGCCGACATGTTCATGCCACCGTGCAGCGCTTGGACATGCCCCCTACACTCGCGCATGTTTCCTATACACGTGGACATTGCGGCAGTGCACTTTCATTAATATGCATGTGGTGCTGCTGCACCATCTCTACGCTACACGGTCAGCGCAAGGCTAATGCTGTCTTTGTGCCGAGCTTCATGAATCCTGGGGAAATTGTAATTAGAATGGATGGTAAATGTAATGTCGCATCTGTGTCAGACATGTGAGTAATGTATATCTTACTCAAACTGCAGCTGCTGTGTATGTGAAATGATGCTGTGAAAGCACCATATACATCAGCCTGTGTTTCCTTTTTATTTGCCTACTAAAATAATACACAGAAAAGGGAATCAGGATGTTTATTATGTCATAATGTAAAGCAATAGCATAGTAATTAGTCCTGGGCTGCTGAGTTTAACTACTGATACAGTGTGATAGTAGTAGCACTAAAAAGACATAGCTAAATGCAAAACCTGTGTAATCAAAAGTATGATGTGAGCATATTGTATAACCTACCTAGGTAATAAGATAATGTGCATTTTTGTAATATAAACAACAATAAGGACAGTAGCTCTATAAAGTAGTGGTAATCACTTGTGTAGTAGAGTACATGCAACTTGTTCCTACTGCTACACTTTACACAATGGACACCAATAACTTTGGAACTTCTCTGAAATTCTCCCATCAGTTACCTTCTGTTTATCTTCTTTTTTTTCAGTTCCCTTAAGCAAAACTTGTATCCCCAACCACCCAAGAATTCTGGTCGTCTGGCCCTGCATTGCCCACTCTACAACCTGGGAAGATAGCAGCCTTTCTGTGGCGCATGTAAGTGATTGTTTTAGGAGCATACCTTGCTCTTGATAACCTGATTTCTCTCTCATTAAATTGACGGCACTCAGCTAAGGGCATCCCACTTAAACTTTATGTCCCTGTAGCTTCCCTACTAGGGCCTTCCCATATTTGTTTTCCCCTCTGTAGATTTTAGTTTCCAACATATTTAACCCCCAAGGCATCGGCTCACTCCCATATTCAAGGAAGTGCAACATCAAATCCCCTTCTCTACATAATTAGCTGTAGGCTGTAGTGTAGAAATTAGTTGTTGAGAAGAATAACAGAGCTGTAAAATAAATAGAATTTTGTGCAGAATTAAAAGAGTTGTAGTTCCAAATTAAGGGTTGTGTGGACAGCTGACTTAGACAATACCTTTCTCTGACCTGATAGATTGGTTTTGGTGGGCATCTTCTGCCTCGTGGGTCTGGCCCCACTCCGTTCGGCCTCTCTGCACTCAGGTTCACTCCTCTCCCCTACCCTTCCCCCAATTCCCACCCACCCCACTACATCTAGCTTAAACATACGTATCATTAATAATAAACATCTGCTACATACTCTGTTATACACCTATTCCCCAGATCTACTATCCCTAACCAAAATATGGTTAAGACCTACTACTCCCGACAGTGAATTTCATCCCCCAGGCTATAATACATAATGACAGACTATTCAAAAAAGGAGGTGGTGTAGCATTACTTTACAAAAATAATCTAAATATTACCATTATCAATCCCTCCTATACTCCACTTAATGTCTTCTGAACTACTGCCAGCCATACTTGAATTTACTGATAAAAAATCTTTCAATATTATTACAGGGTATATACCACCAGGTAATAACATCCCCACCCTAGAAGCCCTTTTATATTGGGCCAATCAAAACCTACCCCAAGAAACAATTATCCTTGGTGACTTTAATATAGACTGGCATACATGCTCTAGTACCAACCCCACCAACTTTATAAATCTTTATAACTTCTTCCAAATTATTAAGTGTAGTACAAGGCTTGTGCATCAGGCCTGGCGAGCCGGTATGTAAAAATCAACTGCCAATCATTAGTGGACCGAAGTTCCACTGTGGAGACCCCTAACCGGGAAAAGCCGAAAGACACTAACAAACAAACAAAGCTAGGTAATAATGAAACCAAAGAAAGCCTCCTAGACTGGATATTGACAAACAATGCCAATACGTCCTACCAAGCAGGTGCCCTACCAGATGACTCAGTGACCACCAACCCACCTTCCTACTAAAACTCAAATCCCACAGCAACTGTGAGCTACCATTTCACACCATTAGGAACAAACAAAACTTTAATATAAGTAAATTCAAAGTTGAACTACAGTACCAAAGTGGAACCTACTAAAACACTCCCACTACACGAAGCTGTTGATCTATTTAACATTTCCTTCCTAAAAATGTTAAATGCCCCTCCTAGTACAAGAACACTAAAAATTAACATAGCCCCATGGATCACCAGTACCACCAGGACTAGGATAACTCAAAGAAATAGAGCCTAGTACAAGAACACTGAAAATTAACATAGCCCCATGGATCACCAGTACCACCAGGACTAGGATAACTCAAAGAAATAGAGCCTGGCATCACTGGAGAGCCACAAAAACCATAGCAACCAAACAACAATTCCAAAAACTCAGAAAGGAAAAAAAATTCTACTAGACGAAGAATTTTTTTCTAAATTTGCTAAATAGACAACAAAACAATGCCCACAAACTCTGGGCAGGGTTAAATAAAATACTCCACCCTGGTATACCCATTACCCCAATACCAACCACTGTAAGGGACAGTACTGACATTCCAGAAGCCTTTAATACATTTTTCATAGAAACCATTTCAAAACTAGTTAATTAACAACCCACAACATCTACTACTAGCAACTCTAAGCTTGCTAGCTGTATCAAAACCACCTTCCAATTCAAACCTATTCCAACTAATTATGTACAAAACTATTAGGTAAACTCAAACCAACTACCCTAGCTGTTGGCAGCATTTCTGCTGAATACCTTCAAATGACTGCTATTGAGATAGCCCAGCCAATATCAATTCTTCTCAACAGATCAATAACAGAAAGCAAATTCCAGCAATCTGGAAGACAGCATATGTCATCCCAATACATAAAGGTGACACCTGCACGGACCTTACCAACTATTGCCATATTATCCCCACTAGCTAAAATATTGGAAAATGTTTTCACCATCAACTTATGCAATACCTAATTTAAAAACAACTTCTCACTCCTACCCAACATGGGTTTAGACCAGCCCATAGTACAACAACTGACATCCTCTCCATCACTAACCTCATCAACCAGAACAGGAATTAAGCAAACTAACATTAGCCAGATTTTTAGACTTATCAAAAGCTTTCGACATGGCAAACCATCCCAAACTTCTTGAGTCCCTCTCAGACCTTGGACTATCCAATCTCTCACTAGCCTTGTTTCAGAATTACCTACTAAGTAGACAGCAAGCAGTTAGGTGGGATAACAAACTATCCAGACTGCTTCCTATTACAACTGGAGTCCCACAAGGGTCAATTTTAGGCCCTCTATTATTTTCCATCTTCATTAATGATCTCAACAGCATCACTCAAGATACAACTGTCATACAATATGCTGACGACTCAACACTAGTCTGCTCAGCCAGCAAACCTCTCACACTCCTCTTCATCAACCAAGTCTTCAAAACCACTGAAGCTTGGTTTCTCAGTAAAAATCTGTTTCTGAACTCCAAAAAGACCAAATCATTAATTTTCAAACCAAATAAATCCAACTTAGAGGCAGATACTTTCAATATTATGTCTAGTGATGGTACCATTATCTCCCCAGACTCCCACACAATCAGACCAGTCTCAGAGTCTGTATATATAAGTAGTGGGGATGTGTGCGGGGGTGCTTTTGTGGGATGGTTTAATACTTTCTCTGAGATGCAGCAGTCTCAGAGTTAGTACATATAAATAATGGGGATGGGGGTGCTTTTGGGGGAGGTTTTTCTACTTTCTCTGAGATGCAGTAGTCTCACAGTCAGAATATATAAGTAGTGGGGATGTGTGGGGGTGCTTTTTTGGGATGTTTTTCTACTTTATCTGACATACAGCAGTCTCACAGTCAGTATATATAAGTAGTCAGGATGTGGGGAGGTGCTTTTGTGGGGCAGTTTTCTACTTTCTCTGAGATGCAGCATTCTCAGAGTCAGTATATACAGTGGCTATAAAAAGTGAACACACCCCTGTTAAAATGCCAGGGTTTTGTGATATAAAAAAATGATACTCCAATAAGTCATTTCAAGACCTTTCCCACCTTTAATGTCACCTATAACCAGTACAGTCCTATTGAAAAACAAACACATTAAAAAATATAACAAATACAAAATGTACAATAAGCTGGTTATATAAGTGTGCACACACTTAAACTAATAGTTGTTGAAGCACCATTTGATTTAATTACAACATTCAGTCTTCTTGGGTAGGAGTCTATCAGCATGGCACATCTTGACTTGGCAATATTTGCCCACTCTTCCTTAAAAAAGCGCTCCAAATCTGTTAGATTGTGAGGACATCTCTTGTGTTCAGCCTTCAGGTCACTCCACAGATTTTCTATTGGATTTAGGTCTGGGCTCCAGCAGGGCCATTCCAAAACTTTAATTTTCTTGTAGTATAGCCATTCTTTTGTTGATTTGGATGTATTCTTGTGGTCATTGTCATGTTGAAAGGTGAAATTGCTCTTAATCTTCAGCTTTCTAGCAGACACCTGAAGGTTTTGGGCCAAAAGTGACTGGTATTTGGAACTGTTCATAATTCCCTCCCCCTTGACTAGAGCTCCAGTACCAGCTGAAGAAAAGCAATCCCAAAGCATGATACTGCCACCACCATGCTTCACCATGGGGATGGTGTTCTTTTGGTGATGCGAAGTGTTGTTTTTTTGTGCCAAATGTAGCTTTTGGAATTGTGGCCAAAAAGTTCATACTGGGTCTCATCAGACAATAACACATTTTCCCACATGCTTTTGGGAGACTTGATGTATTGTTTTGCAAATTTTAGCCGGGCCTGGATGTTTTTCTGCGTAAGATAAGGTTTCCATCTTGCAGCCCTACCCCATAGTCCAGAAATATGGAGAATACAGGAGATTATTGTCACATTTAGTACACAATCAGTACTTGCCAGAATTCCTGCAGCTCCTTCAGTGTTACTGTAGGTCTTTTGGCAGCCTCCCTGACCAGTTTTTGTCTTGTCTTTTCATCAAATTTGGAGAGACGTTCAGTTATTTGCAACGTCACTGTTGTCCCATATTTTCCCCACTTTTTGATGACTGTCTTCACTGTGTTCCACGGTATATCCAATGCCGTGAAAATTTATTTGTACCCTTTTCCTGACTGATATTGAACAATGAGATCCCTCTGATGCTTTGTAAGCTCTCTGTGAACCATTGCTTTTGCTGTAGCAGGCAACTGAGTAAATGTCAGTAAAATCCTACTAGGGCAGCTGAACTTTATTTGGGGTTAATCAGAGTCTCAAACTATATTCGGGGTTAATCAGAGTCTCTTTAGTTGATGGCAGGTGTGTACCCAAGAAGACTGAATGCTGTAATTAAATCAAAAGGTGCTTCAACAAAGTATTAGTTTAAGGGTGTGCACACTTATGCAACCAGATTATTGTATGTCCATGGTGACTTCTCATAATTAAAATACACAATTACAGTAATATATATATATATATATATATATATATATATATATATAAGATTATTGGTCAAATGATTTAGCTGCTAATCCTGCTCTGATGCCTTTGAATTAGCCTTTATTATATGTATGATAGGGGGTTTAGAGTGCAACTGTATTAGTATTGCAGTCTAACATCGACTACTGATAATTTTACTATAATTGTGTATTTTAATTATGAGAAGTCACTATGCTTGTATGGGTGTCTTATCCAATTGACATCTTAATGTGCATTTGTTAATATTATTATTATTTTTGAATGCTAATGATATGTGACTCGTATTACTTTTTCTTTAAGAAGCTTGTTGCACATCGATTGGCAGTTGACTTCTATTTGAGTTTTTAAATGTATGTGTATTGTTTGGTCTGAGGACGCACTTGCAAAACTGCTTACCACATTTTTTACAGATTAAAGGATTTTATGGTTTATGACTCATGTCTGCTGCATGGTCATTTGACTGTTGTCATTATCGTTATTGGAACACAGGAATGAAACTATCAAAATTATCATCCTCTATAAATTTTGGAAGACATTTACTGATCTTTGTTGCTTCTGGTGTTCGGTTATTCCCTTCTCTATTACCTCCATAACGCTGGCGAAGAGTCAGCATCTCCTTTCAAGTTGCCTCTGCCTCTCATTCTCTTCAGCTTCCAGACATTTCAGTCCTTCTGCTGCTTCTAATTCCATTTGTTTCTCCTGCCACAGTCTCTCTGCTGATTGTATTTCCAAACGTTTGGACTCTAGTTCAAGTCTCTTTAACTTCAGATGGATTTTTAAGTCTTCTGTGAAAAGGTTGAACTGTCCATTTTCTGACAGTTGTACCTCCCCAAGGCCAGTCTGATTGTCCTCAGGATTGCTGGTCCATGATGCAGCTGTGCCCAAGGCTGCAATCATTTCTGCTTTAGTCAGGTTATCATGCATCAGTCCTTTACCCTGGCACATCTCAGCCAAATGGCTCCTTGTCAGCTTGCCATACTCCTCTTCTGACATCCTTGCCTGCCATCCCTGACTAAATAAACTAGCAATAAATAAATAAATAAAATAAGTGTGATTGTGAAACTCTGAATATTTACTGTGTGTCTGATTGAGAGTGCAAACACGTTCTGTGACCACTGTTTACTGGCTACAGGAATTCAATATCCACACCACTGACAACCAGTTTAATATGTGATGTGGATATCCTGCCACTGCCCACCAATTAATATGTTATGCCCCAACACTGCCCAGTAATCAAGGAGTCTCAATCCTCACCATTGGCAACAGCAGGGAACGTACACATTGGGAGGATGACAGGTACACACAGTAAATTACAATTTCCCTTAAGAGCATACAGAGACCACAGTCAGTCTGGGGCTTATTTCTCTCTCTTTCTCCAGATCCCCAATAAGACTCCCCACTGGCACAGCTGTAGAGCTGAGAGCTCAGCTGAGTGGCCAAGTTAAGACCTCCAGCACCCTCTCTATCCAAGCAGTGTTTTGTGTCCCTGCATAAGTAGCTGACACATGCACACTTTGAGGTTTGATTTATACATGCACTCACACCTGGAAAGGGCTGGCACAGGTTTACTAGCTATGCCCCCTTCTGCCCAGATTATAAAGTAGTTTTCATTACCATCAGCCACTTCTTATCAGTGACTTTAAGGCCCTTAACAAAGGGTGTCCAAACCTACTGTGTAATGTTACTATTAATCCAAACTGTAGTGTGACCAAGCGCAAGGCTATTAGGAGTGGCCTGCACAGTGTCACCAAATGGATATGTAAGTACTCTAAGAGCTTAAATATCTCTAGACAGACCATCCACAATTGAAAAGTTTAAATATGTTTAATAATAAATAATAAGAGAACAAGAAAACACTCAGCGTTTCATCACAGTAACTTCAGAGTTCAAAATCAAAGGAAATATTTAAAACAACATTGAAGAGTAATCTCAAATAAATACAGAGAACATCTTACTAAATCTAAAAGAAACTACTGTACCTTGGTTAACTTACTTTCAGAACAACAAGCAGGCAGAAGTGGTGAGTGGATGTTCTTGTAATGTCAAAGACAAAATGCCCTTTTGCTCTCTGTCAGAGAGTTCTTAAATTAATATCAAATATTACTGCTGGGTTAGCTTGGATGACATCACTTTTTGTCACCTAACTTTAGTTCCCAAGCTAACCCCCGTTGTCAGAAACTACCAGCATTTAGCATCTCTCTGTGAAAAATACATAAATAAAAGCTTTTCTTCAGATGTTTGCAGAGCCTGGAAGTCTTAAAACAATAAAACACTTCTACATCTCAAGCCTAGTAATTATCTCTCTTTCAAGGCAACACAGAAAGTCCCCTAGTATAGACATCCTGTCTCCTGCTGACTGAAACTGAAAGATAACATCTTTTTTGTTTATGGCTCAGCAATAACGCACTTCAATCTCAACTATTCTTAAGTTTTGTAAGTTAATCTTCTATGTTTCAGCAGGGTACACTGTGGATATATCTTTTAAGCTCATTACTTTACACACACTTCTGTGCCAGCAGTTTGATACACACATAACATACAGTTCTAATACATTTGTAACACACGCATATGAATCATGTTGATATTCACAAATGACATATAATTATTTACAAAATTCCAGATAGTTGGGCTGGCAGTATCTACTTCTGTCACACTTCTATATAAATCATATTAATATTCACAAATGACGTAGAATTATTAAAAATTCCAGCTAGCTAGGGGAGACATATTTCAAAAGGAAGCAGAGCATACATGAGAATTCCATATATGAGGCATAAAAAAATAGGACAGCATCTGAAAGAAAGATAAATGAACATTGTTGGACTGCTGAGAACTATAGATAAAACTGTTATCACTCAAAATTTTCAGGGGCAAAAAGGTAACAGGAACATAGCCAGAAATGAGGAAAGGTGGGGAGAGGAAATGAAAAAGCAAAGGAAAGAAGTATAAGAGTACTGCAAAAGTGCAAATCGTACTGGGAAGAAGGAGATGGTGAACCCATCTGGAGAACAGAGTGTATGTGGGGGAGTAGAGATAGGACAGGAAATGCAGCGAACGACTGATGAAATATGGTGCACCACCCATGAGGACTGAATGTGAATGTAATGTACTGTACGTAGTTAATAAAGTTTAAAATAAGGCAATAAATCAGAATACAGATAAAAGAAGCTAGATGACTGGTCAAGGAAAAATGCAAACTTGTTCTGTGTTCTGCAGGTCCAGCGCTTCCTGGAATTTATCAACTCAAATGCCCTGGATCAGCTGGTAAGCTCCCCTACCAGAGGTGAAAACATATTGGACCTGGTCATCACCAACATGGGCGACAGGTGTTCCACACCAGAGGTCAACCCGTCACTGTTTAGATCAGACCATAAACTAATCACTCTGGATTTCCACACCACACCACCACTTCCAGCCAAGGAAACCACAGTGAAAAACTTTTCTATAGCAAACCTCACTTTACTTAAGACAGAGGTGGTAAATTTCACAGCCCCCACGCTAAAGGATAACAGTGTCCAACATGCAGGAACCTTTACAAATGCACTCTATGAGCACCTACAAGGATGCATTGATCATGCCATCCCTAGCAAAACCAAGACTCACTCCCCTAAGAGAAGGAAACCAGTTTGGTGGACGCCTGCCATAAACAGGCTATACAATAGAAGGAGGAAACTAGTTCAGAAAAAAAGCTAATCCCAAGAAGGAAAGACATCCTTGATCAGTATCAGTAAGAAACTAAGGTCCCTCATAAAATCCTCCAAGGCTAACTTTGAAAGAAAAATAGCCAAGGATTTGAAAGATAATCACGAAGCCTTCTTTAGCTATGTCAAGAATCTAAATGGCAACTTGCAGATATGCTCTAAGCTAGTGCAAAATAGCACAAAATATACTCACCCCCAAAAGGGCACACAACAATACCAGAAAAGTGTAGCATCCCGGAAATCACAGATGCACAGTGAAAACAGCCCTTTCAAAAGCCAAAAGCACAGAGTCAATAGGGCCAGGTGGTGTCCCAGGCTGTGTCTTGCACGAACTACAGAATGAACTAACCCCCCACCTAAACACACTGTTCAACCTCAGCCTCTCCACAGGCTACGTGCCCATAGAATGGCACACAGCAATGGTTATTCTGCTCCACAAAGGAGGGGCCACAACTGACCCTGGTAACTATCACCCCATAAGCCTGACTAGCCTGGTCTGCAAGGCTATGGAGCACATCATCATGGAACTCATTAACAAAGACATTGGGAACCTCCAAACACTTGACCTGATCCAGTTCGGCTTTGTTAAGGGCAGATCATGCCTACTAAACCTGGTTGATTTCTTCGAGACAGTCACCAAGGCCGTAGATGAGGGGAAGGTAGTTCACACAGCCTACCTTGATCTCGCCAAGACTTTTGACACCATTCCCCACTAGGGAATTATAGAAAAACTCACCAGCCTGAACATAAACCCCTATGTCACGAGATGGGTTGCCAACTGGCTTACAGGCAGAACTCACACGGTAAGAATAACGGGCTCCGGGTCTGACTCTAAACCAGTCACAAGTGGTGTCCCACAAGGCTCGGTCATGGGACCCCTACTATTCAGCATATACTTCTCAGAAGTACAGGCAAACACAGGAGGACTATGGCTAACCAAATTCGCTGATGACTGCAAACTGGGAGCCATAATTGACTCTACAGCTGACATGGACATTCTCCAAAAGGGCCTTACTGTGACAGACGCCTGGTGTCAATGTCATGGTCTCAAGCTAAATGCCAAAAAATGCATAGTCATCCCATTTGTGAAAAACAAAACACCCATGAATTACCACATAGGTGGCAGCCCCCTTACTACAGAAGAGGTAATAAGAGATCTGGGGACCAAGGTAGATAGTAATCTCTCCTTTGACAATCATATTGCCAAATTAGTTAGGAAATCCTTCTATGTAGCCCATCTAATTACTAAAGGGTTAACATCTAGAAATAAAGAGTTTATAGTGCCCCTCTACTCGTCACTCATCAGACCCATCATAGAGTACAATGCCCCATTTGGGATGTACCTCACAAGACACTTCCAACAGCTGGAAAGACCACAAAAGTACCGCACCAAGAGGATTACTGGCCTCAAACATATGTCCTATTCAGCCCAACTGGAAAAACTCCAGCTGTACTCAGTGGCATATCGCTTACTCAGAGGTGATCTCTGCCTGACTTACAAAGCCATGTCCAACTCAGAATTGATGGACATGCTCCACCTAAAGAAATCCAAGTCACTGTGAGCCACTCACTCTAGTGAGCTAAACCTCACCACAACAATAAATAGAACATGCTGGAGGGATAGATTCCTGTCATAGAGACTCCCCATGCTTTGGAACAAAATTCCTAACTACATTAGACAGAGCATCTCACTAACACTCTTCAAGAGAAACTTTGACGAGTGGATGGGTAACAGAAAATATACCCCTGGGATCACTTCATTGGCTCTTCTTGACAGATGCTCAGTTAATTAATCGATGGGGCGGTGAAAGCTGACACACTCTAGCTAGGCTTATAAATGCCCTCAGGCAGATAGCCTAGTACCTACCTATGAACCTATGAACCTTGCAGAACATGTTTCTAAAATATATATTGTCATATTGTGTTTGTGTTTCCACACAGCTATGAAAGGAAGGAATTCTAAGCATAGTTGAAAGACAGAAAAGTATGTTAGCGTGAACATATTAATGGTTAACTTGTGAAAATTAATGGAGTAGACTACTGCTTACATAAAAAATGAAATCATAAAATAGAAACAAATACCCTTTTAATATATTTTTAATTAAATTCTTTTTTTTTCCTTGCAGAAATTTTGCAGACATCTGGAATTATTGGCCACTTACAGAAATTAACTCTTTGCAGAAGACATTCTTCTTAATCCTAATATTTCTAAGTCTGATTTATAGCTTTATTAACATCTTTTAATATGCTGCACACCATCTGCTGTATGATAAGTAGCCCATAACCAAATGTACTAAGCCAGTTTTCTGTCATAAGACTAAAGCTGAAAAGACTGAAGATAATAAGAGTAAAACAAAATCCTGAAAGCTACAAAGGATAAAACTCAAAATCCTGCCATAATACTGAATACTTCCATCAATCTGTGCTGATGAATTGCATCGAACCTATAGTGACCCCATTAACAGCCACTACCATCTACAGAGGTTACTAGGCAGATAGTGAACAGAACTAAATTGCTAGGCCTTTCTAAAGTACTAAAGTCATGATTTGTAATCTAGATCATAGCCTCCTCATAATTCAAACAAATACACATGGCAACACTGAAAATCTTTCAATGTATTTATTGTAGAGGGAGATATAGAAAACACATTGGTTAGGCAGGAAACTGAGGGGTAAAATATTTTAAATACTTATGAATGTTCAGGATTAAATGAAAGATTTTCTCTAATTCCATTGTTAAACCTATCTTAGACCTATCTACTTGATGTTGCCGGAGGTGTATCTATGGTGGGGGTGAAAGGAACATCCACCCCGGGTGCAAAGTGTTAGGAAATATGCAGAAAGAACAAGGCTACAGCTATGTGAAATGGAGTCACAGACCAAAATCCAAAATGTAAAACACCACAGAAAGGAGTCTGTAATGCTATCACACAATAAAAACTTTTATTCAACAAATGAACAGCAAAGCTTTGGGAAAAACAGATTCTTCATCAGTCCAATAAAATGTAATTCACAAATCAGGTTTATATAAAACCATTGATAATAGCCCAGCCAATAAGAAAATAGAATCAATTAAGAACAGAACCAATAAAAGTATATATAAAAATATATACAGAAAAAAGTTCAACCATAGAAAATGCTATTCATACTACAAACTTTATAAAAATTTACTTACATAGAAACATATTTTTACTAAATAAATAATTTTTTTACTTCAATAAAAGCTGTTTCTATTTCAATATTAGTTTAATACTAACCAACTTATTAATACCCTTAAAGCGATCTGCTTGTATACAAATAATTTAATTATAATCGTTTAATTCCAATTCATTATTAATATCCCCATCTCTATGGCTCTTTAAACCATCTCAGTCACTCTAAAGACAAATTCATGCTGTGTATCATTCTCCAGTATGTGTTGCAAATGTTTTCACAACAATTGTAGCAAGGAAAAGTTCCTAACTTGTTATAATATTTCAGGTCAATACTGCCAGTAAAATTTTTATAACATAGTTGGGTTTTAAGATTTGGACAGTTTTTATAAGCAAAACTTGGTTGTTGTCCAATACATGATCTAACTTCAGATAGCGCATGTAAAATCTCCCAGTTGTTCATAATTACTTTCCTCACTGGATCAGCACATCTACTGTATGTCATTAGATATTGCAGGGGTCCATTTGATTTATCAACTAAGTTGGCATTATTACAAATATTATTACCAAAATAAGGTTTAGCTGTAGTCTCCTTTCTAAAAGTACCTCGTTTCTTAACTCATCCAGTAAACATGGATGGTATCCTCTTTCTTTAAAGTCTAAAGTCATTTCTGACATTTGATCAATATATTTGTCAATATCAGTATTTAAATGACTGGCTCTTAGGTACTGACTCTTAACAATACTTTTAAATACATGTTGAGCATGCATACTTTTTATGTAAATACTTATTAGCATGTATCACTTCTCTATGTATACTTGTTTTAATTTCAGAGCCAACAATTTTCAAATGAATATTTCAAAACTGGATTTCATTTCCAAAAGATGTTATATCAAAAGTCAATAGTTTGATTCAAGTACTTGACAAAATCGTGCAGTTCATTTTCTAAGCCATCACATATCAAAAAGATGTCAACAACAAATCTTTTAAAGAAAATAACTTTCTGCTTAAAATAATCTGGAGCATTATAAATGTACATGTCTTCCCATTTGCCCAAAGTAAGATTGGCATATGTATTTGCAATGGGGCTACCCATTGCTACTCCAGCAATTTGATTATTTTAAGCAGAAGGTTGTTTTCTTTAAAAGATTTGTTGATGACATCTTTTTGATATGGGAAGAATTAGAAAATGAACTGCATGATGTGGAAAAGTACTTGAATCAAACTACTGATGTTTTGACTTTTGATACAATATCTTTTGGAAATGAAAACCAGTTTTTAGCTATTCATTTGAAAATTGTTGGCTCTGAAATTAAAACAAGTATACATAGAAAACTGGTATATGCTAATAAGTATTTACATAAATGGTATGCATGCTCAACATGTATTTAAAGGTATTGTTAAGAGCCAATACCTAAACCAGTCATTTAAATACTGATATTGAAGCATGTATTGATCAAATGGAAGAAATGATTCTAGAATTTAAAGAGGGAAGATACCATCCATGTGTACTGGATGAGTTAAGAGATGAAGTACTTTTGGAAAGGGGGCTACAGCTAAGCAGCATTTTAATAATAATATTTGTAATACTACCAACTTAGTTGATAAATCAAATGGACCCCTGCTATATCTAATGACATACAGTAGATGTGCTGACCCAGTAAGAAAGGTAATTTTTAACAACTGGGACAGTTTACATGCACTATCTGATCTTAGATCATATAATGGACAACAATCAAGTTTTGCTTATAAGAACTGTCCAAACCTTAAAACCCACCTATGTTATAAAGATTTTCCTTCCTGTGTTGGCCCAAAACTTTATAACAAACTAGGAACTTTTCTTTGCTACAATTGTTCCTGTTGCAAAAACATTTGCAATGATAGTGTTTTCTAGCATCCTGTTACTGGACAAACCTTTGTGTTTAAATGTACTGTTACATGTAACACTTCATCCATTATTTATCTAGCTACATGTAGGAAATGTACTTGTTTGTACATAGATAAGTCAGTAAAGAAATTAAAGGAGAGGATTACTGAGCACAAATCAGAAATACATAGGGGTGTTTGACTAATGTTTTGGCAAAACACATACTTGAGATCAATACACAGTATGAATTTGTGTGTATCATGACTGAGATGGTTTTAAAAAACCCTAGAGGTGGGGATATCAATAATGAATTGGAATTAAAGGAATATAATTGAATTATTCAAATGCAAGCCAATTGCATTCCAGGTAATATTGAAACAGAAACAACTTTTATTGAAGTCAAAAAATTCTTTATTTAGTAAAAATGTTTTTATGTAACAAAATTTTCATAAACTTTGTAGTATGAATGAAATTTTCTATGCTTGAACTTTTTTTCTATATATTTTTATTGGTTCTGTTCTTAATTGATTCTATTTTCTTACTTGCTGGGCTATTATCAATGGTTTTATATAAATCTGGTTTGTGAATTATGTTTTATTGCACTAATGAAAGATCTGTTTATCCAAATGCTTTTCTGTTTGTTGAATAAAAGTTTTTATAGTATGATAGAGTTACGGAGTCCTTTCTGTGGTATTTTATGCAAAGTGTTAGGAGACATAATTGAGAGATACTGATTGCATGATAATGCAGTAACAGCATTCATTTCTGTACTCGGTTGGTTTTCTGAGTGCCAGTATAGAAATAAAAGGTGATACTGTTTTACTAGAACACTGCAGTGCTTGTGTGTGGTTCAAGTTCTGAAAAATAGAAAGAGTTTTTTTTGCTAGTCCTACACAGGACTTATTTTTTTAATTGTCCTCACCTCCGAGTTGAAAGCAGCAAGTCAGGAATGGTACTGGGCAGAAGATGAGCCAGCTATGGGTCTAGATGTCAAAATTGCTTAAAGTTTATATGAGCTAGCCAGTTTTAACTAATATGTGAATCTAAGAGTATGCTCAGACTTGGATTTTACATATCTTGAATCTTAATAAAACAAGTAGTCCACTGGGGTGTAGCCAAGAATATGCAAATTGTACACATATTACCCCCCCCCAAAAAAAGGTAAAAGTAGCACCACGTGCACAGTACAACCTTTTTATACCCCACACACCAGTAAAAGACTACAGTGTTGCAGTACACAGCAAAATCCTGTACTGAACACTGACTGTTTGGCTGCATATATTAGCTCCTTGGTCATATCATGCAAACTGTTTTTCAATTGCAATACAAGTCACTGCATGATAGTTGGGAGACAATGTTTACAATGCAGTACTGAGACATGCCTCTGCACCAGGTCATGGCAGCCAGTCTCACAGAGGGTCTTTCAAATCAGTGCTGATATCTAATACCAAGGGTCTGTGCCACATCATAGCAACCATTCCCACAGGTCCAGTCACAGGATCTACTGCAGTTGCCTGAGCCCTAGGTGCTCAAATACCACTACCTTGCAGCCAGGGACTGAGGTGACTTCTGACACATGGCCATCCATCCATGTTCAAACTAGAATACTGTGTTTGAGCGAGGTGTAGAAGCTGTAGGAAGAGTGTGAAGGTACTGCACCTGACTTGACCATAGTATTCAAGTTCAGGCAAACTCACTGCAGCAGCTGTGTGGATGGGAATGTAGGATGGGGTTTTAGGTAGTGATCAAGAAGAGGGCTTTAGGTTAAGGCATGGGAAGGGGGTTTTATGTTTAGGGAGTGTAGCATTAGGGCACACGAAGGGAGTATGATAATGACAATAACCAAAACTAAAACAGAGAGTGGAACATATGCTGATTGGTCTAATAAAGAGTTGGTTATATGCTTGGCATTTTACTTATTTATTTATTTATGTATAGCATTTATTTAGTTTCGCTCTTTAAATCCTGAAAAAAACTGCTGCAGCTGAAAAGAGTTGTAACAAATAAAATATTCTTCTGGACAATATTATCTAAATATATGTTTCATTTTTAAATCATATTTGTGTGAGAACTGTGATGCTTAAAGGCTTAAAGAAATGTTATTGAAAGTAGCTAATGTATATATGTATATATGTATATATCTATATCTATCTATATATATATATATATATATATATATATATATATATATATATATATATATATTATACTTTCCCACAGCTTCTCATAGGAACAGCACAAAATCTGCATACAATTACATGTGGAGAAAAAATGCTAATGCCTATTTTCTGATTCTGTTAAACAAATCTTGCTGTTCAAGAAGGCATTAAAAAGAAAATTTCATATCTTCCTTTGGGGAGACTAGAAATCCTGCATGGAGCACCTGCATGGAGCAGTCTAAATACATGATACCTCAATAACAGCAGATTCCTAGCTGGTGTGATAAAGAACTACTTTTGCAAATTGCAATGGAAGAATGCCCATTTAATTAACATTTTTGGGGAATTAGTTTTCTATATACCATAGAAATTTGATGAGCATGTATGCACAGACACACACACATGCACTCATACGCACACACACACACACACACACACACACACACACACACACACACACACACACTTAGTCTCTGTTACTGTCTCTCTCCGTGTGTGTGTGTGTGTGTGTGTGTGTGTGTGTGTGTGTGTGTGTGTGTGTGTGTGTGTAATTTTTACTTTTAGAGCTACTAAGCAAAAGACCTGATATTTTCTTCAATTTTTGCATAGCTCAGCTAAGCTGTGTATTGTTACATTGCTCTTTTAAAAATGCACTAGTCTTCTGAATTTACTGTGATTGAAACATTATTCTTGTTGTCCTAGCATTATTTATGCAGTCTGTACTTAATTTTATACCGAAACACACTGAAATAGCATTAAAATTCATAAAAGTACATTCCATTTATTTTGATAAGTGATCTGCTGAAGGGGCATATGTCATTACTTAAGGTGTGAGAAATGGCAAAGCTTTTTTTTAGAATGTATGTTAAGTAACCAAGGCAGTTGATTTTAAAATCATGAGGCTAAATCCTAAATATTATGTAATGGTTTGCATGCAGCACCAGTTGGAAAAAAAACACTCCACCAATTCAGAAAATAACCGAATAAGTATAGAAATTGGCTGAATCTGAAAAAGGGAGTTTCACATATCATCTACAATGAACATCATCAGCAGATGGAAAACTCCACAATGAAAGTTCTTAATACAGCAAGCATGATTGTTAGCTTCTGAGACACATGTAGTTAAATGAAAAGTAGGCATATATCATTTCTGTAAGGAGGCATATGCATGTCGAAATTACACAGTCGTTCACAAAAAAGGCAGAAAATAAATAAATAAATAATAAAATCATGTGCTGCATGGCTGAACTGGTATTATATACCAAACACTAGGTCCAGCACTAGACAACCTATACAGCTGCCTAGGGCCCAGTGTTGGCTGAGGGGCCCAGACCATCCATACAACATTAATTAAAAAAATGTTTCTACAATATTAAAAAAAAATAAACACTGTATGTAAAACTACTGTACTCTTCCCTGAACACACTGTGTTAGATCAGAACCTGCTGCTTTTTACTTGCCTGTTTGGCATGCATGCATGCAAACTACTGCTGCTTCCTACTCACACACAGCAAATGAGGAGACTTTTCAGAAACAGTGCAAGATCAAATCTCACATTTGAAAGAGATATAATTTCTTTTCATGCAAGAAAGTGAAGACTGTATTGGTTTTCATTTGCAGCTGTAAATGGAACAGGTAGAGGTACAGAGTTGATTTGCTTTCCTATTGCTGCTGAACATGTGTGTGGGAAATGCCCCAGTTAAAGAGGGCTGCTTTGTTAAGTGATGTGTTCAGACTCAAACCTTGTACCATGACTACAGGAAGCAAGAGAGTTAGTTCCCCACACTAACTGCCAGTCCTACTTGCCTCCATTTGTGCACAACCTGGATTGCAAGCCTAATAACTAGTACCTATGAACCAGAGTAGTTATACTATAACGGACAGAATCTGTTGTAAACAGGAGCATTATCACATGAGCCATGTTCTTTGGATGTGATCTTTTATTTCCTTGATACCAACAATGGATTTATTATTTAATGGGACAGCATGAAATCTGTGAGTTCAATGTTAATATTTTAACTAAGAATGCATTTTTAATTTAGCTTTTTTTTGCAGGAACACAGGTGGGAAATGCACTTTGTTTGGATTACATTCATTTGTGTAGCATTTAGTGCAGATGAAGAAGGCTTTGAGCTGTTAAGGAGCTGCTTTCTTTTGTACATGGTTTGATTCCATCAGCATTTATTTGTCTTCTGTGTGCCTCTGCCAAATTACTTCAGCAGACAGTATTCCTAGGCTACTCCTAAAAAGGGACTCTTGTGATCAGTGGGCTGCCCCAGGTGTTTTACTGTGTTTCTATTTTTAATTCCTGCACTGTTCCTGGCAGGGTGTGGCTTCCTCACAAGGATGCCGCAAACTAATAAGCTTAGCTGCAAAATAAACCGCAAACAGTTCATGGTTTATTTTGCAGCTAAGCTTATTAGTTCACAGCAAACTAAGTCTAGATCTACACTGTAGCTTTTTAGCAGAACTGGCATCAGGTATAACAGTGGTCCCCAACCACCAGGCCGTGGACCAGTACCGAGCCGTGGAGCACTTGGAACCGGGCCATCAGGTAAGTGAATGCCTGTATGAGTGTATGTGTGTCTGTCTGCATGTGTGAGTGAATGTGTGCATGAAAGCAAAAGAGTCTTTGTGTGTGAGAGAGATCGGGAGAGTGAGATCGATGTGTGAGTGAATTTAAGAATGAATGAAGAAGTGGCTGTGTATGTGTGTGTGAGATCAGGAGAGTGAGAGCGATCTGTGAATGAATGCAGGAATGAATGAAGAAGTGGCTGTGTGTGTGTGTGTGTGTGTGTGTGTGTGTGTGTGTGTGTGTGTGTGTGTGTGTGTGTGTGTGTGTATGTGTGTGTGTGTGTGTGTGTGTGTGTGTGTGTGTGTGTGTGTGTGTGTGTGTGTGTGTGTGTGTGTGTGTGTGTGTGTGTGTGTGTGTGTGTGTGTGTGAATGAATGCAGGTATGAATGAGGAAATGGCTGTGTGTGTATGTGTATGATCAGGAGAGTGAGAGCAATGTGTGCATGAATGCAGGTATGAATGAGGAAGTGACTGTGTGTAAGTTTGATCGGGAGAGAGTGAAAGCGATGTGTGAGTGTGCAGATATGAATGAGGGAGTGACTATGACTGTATGAGAGATTGGAAAAGAGTGAGAGTGATGTGTGTGAGTGAATGCATGCACGAATGCAAAAGAGACTGTGTGTGTGTGTGTGTGTGTGTGTGTGTGTGTGTGTGTGTGTGTGTGTGTGTGTGTGTCACGGGGGAAAGAGTGAAGAGTGAGAGTGATCCCTGGTAGCAGCAGCAATGAGGTCTGAGTAAGTCTGGACCATACGACCATACCACTGGACACATACCTCTCATTCTCTTAGATCAAGAAATCTAGACAAAGCCAAAAATAGCAGGGGTACAAAGGCACAAAATAGGGACACTTTTAAGTACTGCTCTCACAAACTTAGAAAGTTGATAGAAATACAGGTTTTGCATTAGCATGAATTTTCTGAAGGGTATGAAGTATGAAACTTAACTGTCTGTCATTATTTTCTAACTTCAGCCTCAATGATCTGCAAGTGATTTGCTAGAAAACAACAATTTTATGAGAAAAAGACAATAAATATGAGGCATAATTCTGGACATTCTGCAAAAATCTATACTGCTGAGAGTCATGCTGGACAGAGCCAAATAATAGGGACAAATTTTAAATATTGCTCTTATAAACATAATGTTAATAAGGTTGCCATTAGGTTTGCTTACCTCTCAGCCATAATAGATCAGTGTTATGCTGTTAAGCAGAATGTACACTTTTTTTGGTAATTGTCTTTTTATTGTACTTTTGAGCTTTTCTCCCCAGGTCTCCTAGTCCAGTCGTGTAGCCTCATTAAACAAATGTCAAATAAATAAATAAATAAATGAATAAAATATGCACTTTATGCATGCTGTGGGGGGAGGGGGGCTTGAGAAAACCTGGATTCAGCAAGGGAGCTGAGAATCAAAAACATTTGGGGACCACTGAAACGTTAATTAGGATTTCACTATATGCTGTTTGAGTATGAATCCCAGCGCATCTCTTGTAGTTTAATGGGTTGCCAAATGTATTTTCACTAAATGTGAGTTTCAAGGGAAGAGAGGTTTACTGTTTCTTATGCGAAGTCTGTTTTCAGTGTGAAAGTGTTTTGTTTGGAAAATGGTTGTGAGTGTTTTTTCTGTAAAATCTGAAATAAAATTTTTGAATGAAATTCACAGTGTGTGATAGGTGTAAAGAAGAAAATGGTATTTACACTAACAGGGTGTTTATGGTAATTGGGGAGCGACAGTCAAGTAATGAGATATTGGTTTGGCTGGTTGTTGGCCTGATTCATTAACATACATAGGGCCTCATTTGTCCACAATCAGCTATGTTGACTCTGGAGGTGTATGCTGCAACAATACAGCATTGTTAGCCAATCAAGTAGGTCACACTTGTACTGAGTGATATCAGAAGGAATAATTATTCTTGATGACAGAGAAGACATAGAGATGTCAAAAATGTGTGTAGGTATTCTGCCGACATTTAAGAACCCCCCAAAAGTATGTTATATGCACTAATATTTCTGATTTTTGAATGATTTGTGGGTTGTTGAACAAAAGCTGATGCAGTTTTTTTTATATTGTCTGTAATTGTTTTGCTGTATTCATTGCACTATAGAATGAACTAATTCATTAGTAGGCCTAGATTGTGTAAAAAAATCTTTCCATATTGCATTTTAGTAATATATTTTACAGTATCTTCTTTACATCTCTTAACAGATTCAAAGGGGTTGACATTTGTTAGGTTGTAGTCTGCATTATTTGGTGTGGTTATCATAATAGTCTGATCTTCAACATCTGTTATCCATTTATTGTCACTACTACTGTGATAGTCTTCTGTCTAAGACTGGAGTGTAAAGGATTTCTGCACTTAGTTACTCTGTCAGTTAATGTAGAGGACTAAGCCTCCAACTTGTAAAAGAGCTGCTTGTTGTGACAAGGGTACAAGGTTTGATTTTTCTGTCTTCATTTATATACTTGAGCAAGTAAGTTAACCAGACAGTGTTATGAGCAATTGGGAATTTGGGATAGTCTGTTTATGGTCTAGTGAACTGCATGCCTAGTAATTATAAATCTGTTGCCATTGTTTGCCAGCCATCCCCTATTGCATAGCTGATCTAGTTTAGGAAATGTTATGGTAATATCACCAGCACACCATTTTAATGCAACATACGCAGTTTATTCTTCAAGAGCAGCAGACACTGCATTTGTAGCTGAAGCACTGAAATGCAAAGTTGTTTGCCATCAGCAACCTCTGCACTAGTAAGAGTTTACTTTGATACTGAAATATTCAGATGACGTTTACTTCTGCACAGATTGTGCAGAGAAATTAGCGTATGTTATCAAGTGGTTAATATTTCTTAAGATATCATGAATACTCTTCTATGTAAACTGCTACAAAAGACTGGATCTTATGGTATGATCCTAATGATCTTTATACAGTGTCATGTAATTCATCCAAAGCTACTAGTAAAATACATGTGATTTATTTCATAAACTCACTTTTCAGGTCTAGTGTGCATGTATGTTTCTGTGAATTAAGTAGGAAAACTTTGGCTACTGTGTTTGTGTGTGACAAATTTGAAGTATGTGACTTTGGCCATTATTGTTATTTTCTGACACAGACATCTGAGAAAGATGCGGTCAACAATGTAGCTATAATTCAGGTATTCATGCTTCTAATTCCTCCACAATCCTCAGCATAACACTTGTGAGCTCCTATAGTCCAGGGACTAAGCCTAGAAAAGGCCTTCTCCACTGCAGCCTGCAACTCCTGCTGGACATTGAGAAAGCATACCTGTACCACAGGTTTCCACAGGCCAGACCAGCATTCCTCTGGGTTGTTCAGCCATTAGTGGAGTCACTTCTTCTAACCCTTCATGTCCTCCTCCTCCTAAAACAGAAGAAGCAGCATAGGGGCATATAGAGGCCCCATGAGGCATGTAGTACCCAGATGTAAAGGCCACACAATTTCATTTTTGAGTAGCACTGTAAAAAAATTAACATGAAACACTGAAATATAATACATAAATATTAAAATGAAATATTAGAAATTATGTACGTTACTCAAAGCAGAAGTAGTCTGCATACAACATAAAAAGTAATACTACAAGCACTACAAAGCTACGACAATTCAAATACTAGAAAAGATAAATTATCCAGATTATAGGTGCTACGTATGTAAAAATATCATTCAGACCAAAGCTATATGAAATGAAAACATGACACAGCTGTTCTTTACAAAACTCCAGAACAGTCTGGCAGCAACTGCTTTAAAAACTTTGAGGGTAACTACTGGAAATTTTCAGACTCCACTGAATGGCGGAAAAAATAAACTTGGATGTTTGAAATCTGAGATAGACATTTCTCAGAACATTCCCTTTTCTCTGATGTATGGTGATCTCGGAGTTAGTATGTAGAAGTTTGGGAGGGATTGTTCCCCATATCAGGATTTTGATAATGTCCTTCTATTCTACTGTTGCAGTATTCTTAACATAAGTGATTCCCTGCCTTTGGTGGCCTGATGCCTAGCCAGTATACCAAAGCCTTTTACTATCAAAGGTACACCATATGTCACATATATGCTCCTCATTTACATAGGCTATAAAAGCAATGTCAGGATGTACCATCCTCAGAACTTCTCTATTGCCAGTTCAAACTCTGCTCGTCCAAGTTGATAAATCAAGCCATTCAGATAACAGCCCCACTGTTGTTTTCCTTTTTTACTTAATGCTGTCTTTTGCTTGTACCTATTATTGTAGAATCTCATACCAAGCTACTAGGAGTCATCATCGATGACTGTCTGAAATTTGACCTGCACATCCTCAACAACATTAAGAAAACCCATCAAAAGCTTGAGCTCCTTTACAGGAACAAAAAAATTCTTATCCAGTAATGCCAAAATTGCTCTATCCCAAGCCTACCTACTCCCCAGCCTCCTCTATGGATCATAAATCCTCACCAACCTTCAAACCAGTCTCCTAACAAAACTAGAATCTACCTATAACAAAGTAGCCAAATTTGCCATGGACCAACCCTACCACTCTCATCACTGTTTAGCTCTCAAAAAGTTAAACTGGGTAGAGCTTCCTCACCAACTACTTCTGTCCCAGCTTCAAATAGTTCACTCCATACTGTATCTGCCCTCCTTCTGTCCTACCATTACCTCTCTGGTCTCCCTCTACACCCCCATATGGTCCCTCCGAAGCTCAAAACAAAACCTCCTTTCTATCTACAAGCCCAAAACTAAAATAAGACAAAACCTTTACAGCTACTCCCCAGCCCTATCATGGAATAAGCTCTCTCTGATTATTCGCAACATAAATCACTGACATCAATATAAAATTGCTACTAAAACCTTTCTGAACAATTCATAGATATGTTCATGTAACCACCCTCCTTGAAAACATCACTTGAATTACCTACCCCTACCCTTACCACCTTTCTTTCTCCCATCTTATACTCTAAACTGTACATACACTACAACTTATTTAATCTAGATTTTTACTCATCTGAAATGACTGCTAATCACCTAAACAGTTATTATACTTGAGACCTGTTACTGTAACCACCATTCTGTCCTACTAAGAAATTGTACTCTGAATGATGTTGATATGTTATTATTCTGTGTGATTTTAATATATACCTGTTACTATTTTTTTCTCATTATTAGTATTATTGTGCAACTATTCTTGCTAGTGTATATTGTTATACTTAATTGTGGAGCTTTTCTCCCTGGGCCTCCCCTAAAAAAGGGCTCTCGCTCAGTTGGACAAAGCTGGTCAACAAATGTCAAATAAATAAAAATAAATAAAATAAATAAATAAATGTCATCCAGAAAAGGCAGGTTCCAGTATGGGAGACAAATTCCACATAAAGATATTTATAAGCAGTGCTTGTTTTGCTTAAGGCCTACTTACAACCACAAAACTTGCGGTATTTGTCAGGCTTTTGTGCCTAAATCTTTATGCAGTTGTCTGTCTTCTCTTGCTATTTATTTGGAAAATCAGTGTCTCAAACTTTTAGTGAAAGACACTATGGAGAGTACTTCTAGGTCTGGCACTGAGTCTTCACAGAAGACAAAAGGGCAAAAAAAACAAGGTCAGACTGTTCCACTGTGCTTTCTACATCAGATGTGTCTGTTGAGGCTGATGAAAACCCACACACATACACACACACGCACACATGCATTCACAAGCGCGAGTGCACGTGAGCACACACACACACGCACACACACACACACACACACACACACATACACACACACACACACCTGGGAAAGGCTGGCATAGATTTACTAGCTATGCCCCCTTCTGCCCAGATTATAAGGTAGTTACTGCCACCAGACACTCCAAAGCCAGCTACTCTAAGGCTCTTACAAGGGTACCCAATTATACTGAGTGAAATTAATATTAGTACCAATGGTAATGCTGACCAAACAGCAAGACTTTCAGGAATGGCCGCAGTGTCAATGAATAAATAGAAGTACTCTCAAAGGTTAAATATTCTCTAAAGGACCAGCTACAATGAAAAGTTTAAATATATTTAATAATAAATAATAAAAGAACATGAAAATACTAAATATCTATTTAGAGTAAACACCAGGGTTTCAATCACAGGAAGCATTAAAATAAAACAGACAAATAGATTCACATAGATACAGAAAAAACAGTACTTAACTAATTTTACTATATTTTTCGGACTGATCTAAAGAATTATTATTCCCTGGTCACTTACTGGAGGAAGGCAAGATGAAGTAGGTGAGGGGTCCTTCCTTGTCAGGTTCTAAAAGTAGAACGCTATGAGACTTCCCTCTCTAATATCTAAATATTATTTTAGAGTTGGTTACAAAATGGCATCATGTCTGGTTATCTGACTCTGTTTCCCACACTACCCTATCACTGGAAGCTGCCAGTATTTAGCACATATGTGTTACAATACATATCTCAAGATTTTCAAAAGCTTATTGCAGCATCTGGAAGCTGTAAAACAATTTTAACACTTCTGCTCTTCCTACACAGACTAATAAATCATACATCTTACAAACATATCATCTCTGCCTTCATTCAGAACTGTGAGATAACATTTTTATGGCCTAGGCTCAGTAATTTAATTTCAGAACATTTTTCAAAGTTGGACTGTGATTATCCTCTTCTCTTCCAGTATCCTCTGTTATAATATATTCATCTCAACAATTATAATTCATGCATTTAATCAGTTACTGCATGCATGTATATTTCTTTTCTGCCCAGCAGGGCCCACTGTTGGTTCATTTTCAACACAAGCAAACATCACAAATACATTTTCAACATAGACATCTGTACAAATCAGTTTGATATAGAAATGACATATACTTCTTTACAAAATTCCAGCTAGCTCTGTTGGCATATGTTACACATCCACTGCCCTACTTCTCCTAGCATAGCTGGCAATACCTTACATCATCACAAGGCTAATGTAAAATTAAAGAAAAAGCAAAAAACCAAGCATGTTTCTTCTCACAGGGTCTCTTAAAGTGAGTGGCAGAATTTCACCCACAGCTTATTTAATGCCTTTATGGCTTCCTTTGGTGGTCTATGTTCATGCTCCCCCTTGGACATCTTCCCTTCACATGAGACCAAGGGAGCAGGAGTCTTCTGATGAAGAAGTTTCCTTATTGAGTAATCCTTGGCCTAATTCACTCCAGCCCCATCACCTTTGGAATATGCTTCTCCTGAAGAGGAATCTACTAGTCCTGGATCTCCTATTGAGATTACTTTTGGGGATACTACTGCTAAAAT